>NW_027186546.1:5268164-5279960 GCF_028583685.1 Petaurus breviceps papuanus
AAACTTAGACCTCTAGTTTAGCTGCTTTCCTGATCTCCACACATTACAAACTAGTAGACGTCTTGGAAATATCTCACTCCTTTGCCATTAAATGTCCTTATTTCTTTTGACAATAGCACTATTCTTCCAATCACTTAAGCTTTCAACCTCGACTTCACCCTTTACTCCTCATTCTCTCTCAATCTACATATCATATCAGTTGCCAAATTTTATTTCTACCACCACAGCTTTCTTATCCATCCTCTTCTGTTCACTCATATAACCACTACCCTTATTCAGGCCCTCATTACCTCTTCCCTAAATGTTTTCAATAGCTTCTTAATTGGTCTCCTTGCCTGAAGGCTCCCTCCATTACAAAACATCCCACAAATTATTGACAAAATGATTTTCCAAAAACACAGTTCTTAGCATGTCACTCAAAAATTATTATATGTTTATTGACTGATATGTAAAAGCCTTGTAAAACTTCAAAATGCTATATAAATGAGCTGCTATGAACATAGAGCATAATTTGCTCAGCTATTCCCCAAATGTGTTCATATTTTGTTTCTAGCTTTTTATTATCACAAATTATGCTGCTAGGCACATTGTTGTCCATGTGGGCCTTTTCTGGCTGTCATTATCTTCCTTGCAAAATAAGACCAGCAATGGAATCTTTGGGTCAAAGGATATGAAAAATTTTGCAACTTTTCTTGCACAATTCAAGACCAATTTGTAGAGTAGTTGAACAAAGTCATAGTTCTACAGCAGTGAATTAAAAGGATCCTCCAAAAATTATTTCTTTTACCATTTTATATTAGTTTAATTGGTGCAAGGTGATACTTGATATTGTTTTAATTAGCATTTTTCCAACTACCAGTGATTCTGAATATTTTTTCAGGTGACCTGCATTTCTACTTTTGAAAACTACCTTGTTCCTAGCCTGTAACCACTTGTCTATCAGAGAATGGCTCAAATTTATGTGATTGCTTAAATTGTCCATAAATTTTATAGTTAGAAGATTGTACCTGCTACATATAATGCAAATTTTTATCACAATCTGTATCTTTTCTCTTGTTTCTAACTGATGTAATTTTTTTTCCATATGACAGAGATTGTCTATTTTGCTTTTTTAGGTTCCCTTCTGTCATATACCTCTTTATGAATTTTCCCTTACCTAGAATTGCAAATCACTGTAATTTTCTATTCTCCTTCCATTTATTTATGAGATGACTTTTTATATTTTGTTTATTTATGTATTTGAAATTTATAGGGAAATGAAGTGTGCTGATTTACATCTTTTTTTCTAGACTTTTATAGTTTTCTCAGTAGTTCTTGTTGAATAAAGAATCCCTTTCCTAATTTACATTCTGAGGTTTCTCAAATATGGCATTATTATAATTGTTCACTTATATGTCTTATTTTCCTAGTTTGATCTACTGATCTACTTTTTATTTTTAACAGCAAGCTCTAGATAATTTTACATGTATATGGCTTTTTAAGGTATATTTTATTATATTCTTTGATATATGGGACCTTTTATGTTTTTAATCAACTCTTTTGTCATTTGATAGGTATAATAGTAATTCTGTAGATGTAGATAGTAATTTTTCCCTTGTTGGTGTTGCCCAAATGTCCATATTGAATATCTCTCCAATTATTTGTATATGTGTTTTTTTCTTTTTGTAAATTGTATTTATATAAATACTATGTGTCTTGGTAGATTAACTCCCAAACATTAAATGCATCATTATATCCTTTGATATACCTGACCTTTAATTTCTTTAGTTATCTCTTTGGTAATTTCATGAGTATGGTGGTCATTCTGTGAAAATAGTGAAAATAGAATAGACATTTTTTCCTTCGCTGGTAAAACCCAGTCATGAACACTATCTCTCCAACTATTTAGATAGTCTTATTTATGTAAAATTTTGGTTTGTAGTCATAGTAACATAAGCCCCATCTGTAGGTTAATTCCTAGATATTTAATGAATTCACAGTTATCTTAGATTAAGCTTCTTTTCCCATCTCTCTATGAATACTAAATGTCTCTCCAATTATTTAGATATATTTTAAGAAAACTTTGGTAGTTTTAACTTTTTATACTTCAATAAATTTTATCTTTAAAATTTCATTGATGAATTTTGTTTTAGCATAACAATCCCTTTCAAATAAACCTTTCCCATTCATAGAACCTTCATTTTAAAAAATTTAGCAAAACTATCTCATAGTTCAATTGCAATGGGTATCATATCTGATACTCTGTAATCTTCCATTACTTAACAGAGTGAAAGAAGTATGTTTTCACTTCAGGTATCAAGTGTATATGTGTGTGTGTGTATGTGTGTGTATATATGTGTGTGTGTGTATGTATCAGGTATATAGCAGCATCATTCGTTGCATTTTAATTCTGTTACAATTTAGTGTTCATTTTAGAAATTTACATTATTATAATCATCGTGAACATTGTTCTCCTGTTTCTGCTTTCTTCAAAATATGTCAATTCATATAAATCTTCTCACATTTCTTTGAGTGTAATAATGGACTGGCCGATGAGACTCTAATCATGGGAGTGTGAACATATGGAGTCTCTGCCCTTCTCTTTAGAGCATATACACTTTTTATGACTGTTTCCAGTCTGTTCACTTTTCTTTTCTTTTTTTTTTTAAGCAGTTGGGGTTAAGTAACTTGCTCAAGGTTACACGGCCAGTTATTATTTCTGGGTGTGGTGCTTAGTATCTGAGCCCGGATTTGATCCAGGTCATCCCGACACTGGAGCCGATGCTCTTACTCGCTGAGCCACCTGGCCGCCCCTCAGTCTGTTTACTTTTCAATTGGGTGCTGAGCTGGAATTCAATGTGCAAATAACAAATCCCTACAAGAATAAATCTCTCTCCCTTTCTTGGTGGTGATTGAGACAAGGACTACTGTAAACCTCTGCAGAGTAGGAGTGGGAACAATGCCCTCCTGACGCCAGCTTCCTACTTTACCACCTGAGTCAAAACATGGGCAAGAACATAGCAACTATGTTTCTTTACCTCTTTGGGTCCATTCTTTCCTTCTCTTGGGTGAAGAACTGATGAAGATAGAACAGATTAGGTAGAACACATAATTGTGAAATTAAAGAAGGTCAAGAGAAACACCTCTGTCCAATAATGGGTGATACTAGATCCCAGTCTAGTGAGGAGTAAAACCCCAAGTGGCCTGTTAGACACAGCACAAAATTGAATTAATGACTTCCAAGAAATTGTTTTCTCCTAAAACAAAGTAATGTACTAAACCAAGAATCTCATCAGTCTCCTTGCAAGTTTGTAAACTCTGGAAGCCAACAACATGTTGTTGGGCATCTGGCTTCTCTGACATATCAGAGGCTTCAAGGGTCTTCTCCTTAGTCATTCCAATGTTTATACTTGTGCTCCTACCTTTGCCCAATGCTCTTCAGTTCTGGGATCTGGCCTGCCTCCACCCTCCTTCCCGTCACAAAAACATACCAAGGCAGGGCATATGACTAAGGTGGTTCTTGGTAAGAGGGAAAAACAATGTGGTGGACAGCAAGGAGTCAATAGCTGTTGATGGTGAATGTGGAAGTTGTTTATCATTCTAGACCATTTCCACACTCTGATTTCAAACTGAGCCATGATTTCTTTATTTTTTGTTGGATACATGTAATGCACTAGGGGTGAGAAGATTAGTATAAAAACTCCTGAAAAATATGACATTATCCCATTTTAGCCAAATTCATCTAACAGATGTAGACACCATAGACATTTTCAATTTAGTAATTTTTGTTTAGGCCTAGAGATATTGGAAGACCTGAAACTTCAGAATTTCTAAATGACAGAATTCCTAATTGCTCTGTGGTTCCACATTTCAACAAGATTCATAATTTTGATAATACTTTCTATAGACAATTTCATATCATTACATATGGTCTAGTCTCCATCATCTTAGAAAATGGATGTTGATATCATTCCTAAATTATAAAAATAGTATATTAGAGCCATACTCCACTATTATTTTGGTAGATGGGGAAATAAGAAATTCTAAAGGATTCTGCTCCCTGAAATGGCAGCTGGTATTGAATTTACCTGGAAATTTACCTCAAGTTATTTCTCCTCTACACATCATTCCATCTATGTCCAGGCTACCAAAACACCATATCGAGTATGCAAGAATATTGCAATAACCTAAGATACAGTTTTCTGGAGAGGGGATTGCATTTTGTATGGAGATGATCCTGATACCATTCAGCGAGTTTTCCCAAAATCTTTAGGGAGAATATCACAATCTAACATTAGAGTTGTGATATATAGATTAACTCAAAGGGAGATTAAGAAGAATCATTCCAGCAGTGGCTTCCACAAATGCTGTCATTGTAGCTGAGTGTATCACTGTTTTTAAAATAGTAGTGAGTGAATATATTCCCTTTAATAGTTACTTGGTATTCACTGATGTAGATGGGCTATACACACACATACATGTTTGAAGCAGAGAGAAAAGGGAATTGTCCAGCCTGCAGTCAGCTTCCCCAGAATATAGTTTCCTTTGTCTGTTAAACTGGAAGAGGTTTTAGATTATCTTATTAATAATGTCTTATTGCAAATAAAATCACCAACCATCAAATCTACATTAGAGGAAAAGGAGAGAGTATTTTCCTTATAGATGATAACTTCTGTTGAAGAATGAACAAGGTAAAGTGTTTCCAAGATGTTGAAAATATTGGGACTTGTTAATGGACAGGAACTTGCAATCACTAATTTTACTATGCCACATACTATACCGTTCAAACTTCATTTTTCCACTTGAGAACAATAAATATATGGATAAAATAGGACAGGGGCGGCCAGGTGGCACAGCGAGTAAGAGCACCGACTCCAGTGTCAGAACAACCTGGAGATCGAATCCCAGGCTCAGACACTTAGCACCCACCCAGAAACACCTGGCCGTGTAACCTTGAGCAAGTTACTTAACCCTGATTGCTTAATTAAAAAATAAATAAAATAAAATAAAATAGGATAAATTCCACTGGAAACCGTGCCTTATGTTAATGCTCAGAATAACCTAATTGATGTCCCTTTTAGTATTGGCATTGATGGAATTTTACTTTTATGATGAATTACTGCTTCTTCCAAACTATCCATGTGAGCCATAATTTAGGTGATGATTATACATTTATATTGATGTATAGATTAAGAATAAAAGAGATAAGAGGGAAGGAAAAATTAGGGAGAGGGAAAGAGAGAGACAGAGAGAAAGACAGAGACTGAGATGAGGAGAGACAGAGAAAGAGACAGTCAGACAGAGAGAGGGAGGGAGGGAGAGAAGGAGAGAAAGAGAGACAGAGAGCGAGAGAGAGAGAGAGAGAGAGAGAGAGAGAGAGAGCGCAATTATATTACGTCTATTTAACTTTAGGAAGCAAAGGCTCTCTTGTATGTGAGGGTTTGTGAATGGTCTGTCAAACTGTAATTTTCAATGTTCAGTTAAACAAATATATATGTGTGTATATATATAAAGACACTTTAAAAAATTAGATTTTAAATGCCATTTTGTAAGTCAGATAAATAGACCCTTTGAAGGCTTAGATACCTATGATATATTGGATTTAGAATGTTTCCTTTTTGGATTAATATTCAGTTAACTTCACCTATCTAAATAAATATTAAATATTACAGATTGCTTTGTCCATATTTTATAAACAGTATTTAATTTGACATTCATGCATGAAAATTGAAAATATTATTACATACATTTACTATAGTAATGTAGTTTATATGCATAATGTTGGAGTCAAAAGCTCACTGATGTTTCATAACAGAACTTACTGTTTGAACAATTTGATACTATTATTTACTAATAAAACCATACTTTTCTATAAACAACTCTGAAAGACAGAAGTTTGTACTTACATTTTGTGACTGCTTCTCTCAAAGTCCTTCAACAATCTCAACAATGCAGATATGCTGCAGGAGACATGTGTTCCTCTACTTAAGAAGCACTCAGGTCATAGTGCTGTCCCTCAGAAAAACTGTCCCAGGTATGGCTGTAAGTGAAGTTACACCAACATCCAACAGTCCTCGTGATGTAAAAATTTCTACTGCACCCAATCCAATAAGCATTTACATACCTACCACGTGTAAAGTATAGAGTATGAGAGATACAATGAAAAGTTTTTTTTTCAAATGCTTTATTAACTCCTGATTTACATCATTCATTTCTGCCAGATTTTCAGTTACAAATTTTCTCCCCATTTTTCCCCTACCCACCATCCCCAAAATAGCAGTCCCACAGGATATCCCCTCCTCCAATCTGCTCTCTCCCATATTTTCTCCCATACCCCTTTCAACTTTTCTACTGGATCTCTATGCCCCAGTGCCTGTATATCTTATTTCCCAATTACATGTAAAATAGTATTAATAATAGTGTATATATATATGTATATTCGAATATTTGGTTTTAAAACTTTGAATTCCAGATTCATTCCCTTCTTCCCTTGTCACCCACCCTTACTGGGAAGATAAGCAGTTCAGTATAGGTTGTACATGTGTAGCTAATGCAAAACAATAACATAGTAGATACATTGTAAAAGACTGACTATATTTCCCTCCCTCCTATCCCACCTCCCACTTGTTCTATTCTCTACTTTGATCACATCCCTTTTCAAAAGTGGGTGCTTCCAACTTCCCTCCCCCCCTGCCTGCCCTCCCTTTCATCATCCCCCATCTCATCCCCTTTCCCCCCTTACTCTCCTGGAGGGTGACATACCCTATTTAGTGTGTATTTCATTCACTCCTCAAGCCAAATTCAATGGGAATAATGTTGACCCATTCCCTTTTGCCTTCCTATTCTTCCCCTCCATTGTAATCATTTTCCTTTGCCTCTTCTCTATGAGATAGTTTACCCCATTCTGTCTCTTCCCATCTCCTCTCATTATACTCCTCTCTCACTTCTTAATTTCACCTTTTAAGTATCATCCCTTCCTGTTAAATTGGTCCTGTGCCCTCTATCTATGTATATCTGTAAACATATATACACACATACACATATGTATTCATATGCCCATATACTCTCATATATAGACATATGTATATATTTCTATTCCCTTCAATTACTGAGAAAAGTTTCATAAGTTATAATTATTGTTTTTCCATGTAGGAATGTTGATAGTTCAACTTTGATAAGTTCCTTATGATTTCTTTTCCCTGTTTACCTTCTCATGCTTCTCTTGCTTCTTGTATCTGAATGTCAATTTTTCTATTCAACTCTGGTTTTTTCATCAAGAATGCTTGAAAGTCCTCTATTACACTGAATAACCATATTTTCTCCTGAAACACGATACTCAGTTTTGCTGGGTAGGTGACTCTTGGTTTTAATCCCAGCTCCTTTGACCTCTGGAATATCATATTCCAAACCCTTCGATCCCTCAGTGGAGAAGCTGCCAGATCCTGGGTTATCCTGATTGTATTTCCGCAATATTCAAATTGTTTCTTCCTGGCTGCTTGTATTATTCTCTCCTTAATCTGGAAATTCTGCAACTTGGCTATAATGTTCCTAGGAGTTTTCTTTTTGGGATCTTTTTCAGGAGGTGATCGGTGGATTCTTTCAACCTCTATTTTGCCCTCTGATTCTAAAACATCAGGGCAGTTTTCTTTGAGAACTTCCTGGAGCATGATTTCTAGATTCTTACTTTGGTCATGGCTTTCAGGTAGTCCAATAATTTTTAAATGATCTCTCCTGGATCTATTTTCCAGGTCAGTGGTTTTTCCCATGAGATATTTCACCTTGCCTTCTATTCTTTCATTTGTTTGGATCTGTTTAACAGCATCTTGATTTCTCATAAAGTCATTAGCTTCCATTTGCTCCAATCTAATTCTGAAGCAATGATTCTCCTCATTGAGCTTTTGAGATTCTTTTTACATCTGGCAAATTTGGCTTTTTAAGGCATTCTTCTCCTCATTGCCTTTTTGAGCCTCTTTTGCCATTTGACAGCCTATTTTTTAAGGTGGTATTTTCCTCAGTCAGGCTGTTGACTCTCATTTTGCAATTTTCTTGCATTGTTCTCATTTCTCTTCCCAATTTTTCCTCCACTTCTCTTATCTGCTTCTTAAGGTCCTCTATGGCCTTTAACCAGCTTGTATTTTCCTTTGAAGCTTTTGGTGTAGGAGTTCTGACTTCACTGTCTTCCTCCTGTTCCATACTTTGCTCTTTTTTGTCCCCCAGATAGGAGTCTAATGTTGGAATCTTCTGTCTGCTTTGTTTCCTTTGCCTGGTCATGTTGCCCCTCAGTCACTTGACCCCTGGACTTTTTGCCACAGTAGGACTCTGCCACCAGATAGGGGAGCTTTTGTCCCAAACGCTGGGGTTTTCTCAGCTGCCGGCAGTATTAGATGGGTGCCCTCTCTGAGGTCTCCACATGCTCTGGCAAGCTGGACACACACTCTAGGACCTCCACCCTAGACTGCAATCCAGATCCAAGCAGGTTAAAGAAAGAGCGATTACCCCTCACATTGGTGCTTGGTCTCCCTACACTCTGCAGGCCAGGAGCTGAAGCTTCCACGTGGTACTGGCTGGCTGTGGTGGCATCTCAGTGGCTTCTCACCCCAGGGGCAAAAGCCACGCACCCCCACTTACTGGGTCCCAAAGTCCAGACTGCACTGACCTCTCATTTTGTCGTTCGTATCTATGTGTTGATAATCTGGAAACGGCCACAGCTGCTGCTGATCTGGAGTCCCTCCTGTCAGCGGCTGGTCAGGCCCGCGCTGGGGCTAAAGCCTCAGTGTGGGGCTGGGCTTGACTCCCAAAGCACCGTGCTGGCTGATTCCTGCAGGCCTGCCAGGCTGTCCTCAGTGGGAGGTTAGTTTCTCTGTGTCATTTTGTGGGTTCTGCAGCTCAAGAGTTTGTTTAGAGTCCCCTTTTTACATGGATTGGGGAAGGTGGAAGCTAGAGCTGTGGGGAGGTCCTGCTTCTACTCTGCCATCCTGACTCCACCCCTACAATGAAAAGATTTTTTAAAATTATTACATTTATCACAGTTCATTAAACCGTTTCTCAATTTATGGATATATAATTCATTTCTAGTTTTATATTACTGTGAAGAGATAGCAGATATGGGACCTTTCTTTAATATATACACTTGATGTTAGAGATTCAATAGAGATATCATTAAATGATAAAATAATATGAACATTTAGTAACTTTTTAACCTAATTCCCAATTGTTTTCCTCAAAAAAATACACTGTTCCATGAACAATGAATTAATGTTCCTATTTTCCCACAGTACTTACTAACCCAGTGTTGAATATTTTAACTTTTCCTAATTTTTGGAAGTTTAATGGGCATGAAGCGAAGTCTCAGGGTTTGTTTTTGTTTTTTAATGTTCACGTCTCTTATTACTAGTGACTTGGAGCATTAACAGAAGATTTTGTTGTCTATAGTTTGTACTTTTTTCTTTTGAAAACTGTTTCTTTATAACTTTGATCTCTTATAGGTTGAAGGACAGTTAAAAATATTTCTCCTCCACATGATTGTGAAAGATGTAATCTTCAATTTGCCTCTGATATATTTTTATGGTATCACTGTATCTAGATGGCATAAGATACTAATTCCAATCTATTTCTTAGTAGATTACTCTCCAGTTTTCCCAGAAGTTCCTGTAAAATGCAGTGCCATTACCTATCCCAATAGTTTATGTTCTTAGATTTAGCAATCATTGAATGCTGTATTCATTTACTTCTGGGTCTTGCTTATGTAGTCTATTCCACTAATCAACTTCTATTTTTTTAAAAAATCAGTACCTAATACTTTTATAATTATTGTTCTTAAATAATTTGAAATGTGGAGCTTTAAGCTCCTTTCATTCTATCTTTATTCATAATTTTCCTTGGTGGTCTTGAACTGTTCTTCCTTCCAGTGTAGTTTTTTATTATGTAAACTACTCTTGATAGTTTTGTTGGGATAACATGGACCTTTTTCTGGCTGGATTTCTTTCTCAAAGACGAAACCTGAAACCCAATTCACTCTGGAGCTCATAGATTAGACAATGGATCCCTGCCCAAGCACCACTTAATGGCTATTTTGGGGGGACCCTCCTAGCTCTGAGTGAATGTAAATAGTAACTGTTTCTCTTTTGGCCATAAGGGTCTTCCCATCCCAGTTGTCGTTGGTGGGGGTTTTTTGTTTGTTTGTTTGTTTTTATTAAAGGAGCTATGCATTGATTCACCTCTTAAAGAGGTCTATTCACTGAATAGGCATTACCTCACTCAAAGTGAGAACCTGAAAAGATCTTAGCTTAAAAGGGCCAGAGGCTCTGTAATGCCAAGCAAAGGCAACTTCCCAAGGTTCAAAATACCAGCATAGGTGCTCTCCATTTTATTCAGTGACAAATTAAGAACAGAGAAAAATCAAAATATAGCATAATTCAAAATACAGCATTCACCAAGTGTAATTCAATCAAGTACTACTCCACCCCTGGACATTACATTCATTTAATCAATCACAAAGTCCTTCTTCTAAATACTACTCCACCCCTAGGCAGTACATTCATTTAGTCAATCTCAAAGCCCTTCTTCTCAAATGGATATTAGTTTCCAAATCATAAGTACATTCATTTGTTCAGTCACAGAGCACAAAAAAGTCAAAAGTTCCCCATCCTTGGATCACAACTGAATCTACCCCAGAGTTATAACAAGCTTAAACACAGCATTTAATACCCAAAGAGAGGTCTTTTCTTCATCTTGACCCGAGGCAAGTTCTCAGCAATCTTTGTTCCTGGGGAGACAAAGCTTAGCAAGGCCACACCATACATTGCCAGTGTCTTCATTAATTCATTCTCTGTCTGCAGAACAGTCCTAGGACCCATGAAAACATTAGCAAAACCATCTTCCAGGATTTCTGTAAACATACAACAAGAAAATCCTTCTTCGGGGCTTCTGAACCAACAAGAAGGTTCTAGGATCTCTGCAACAACAGCATTGGCCTTCACCAGTAGGCACAATTCACTCTCTGTCTGAAGAACAGCCTCAGGAGCTCTGAACCAACAGCAAGATTCCAGGACCTCTCCAACAACAGCAGTGTCCTTCACCAGTGGACAGAATTCACTCTCTGTCTGCAGAACAGTCTCAGGAGCTCCGAACCAACAGCAAGGTTCCAGAACCTCCACAACAACAGGACTATCTTTCACCAGTGAACAAATCTGGCAAAACAACATCAAAATAGACAAAGTACCAGCATAACAGCCATGTCTCCTCAGTCCTTGGCCACTCTGGGTGGCAATTCTCAAAAGTCCTGGGCAATTCGCACTGGCCTTCAGCAATCCTCTCTGTATCTCTCTGCCTCCAAGATGCTGCTTCCAAAAAATTCTTCTGCCTCTCTCTTTCCTTGTGTCTCTCTAAATTCACATCACCAGCTCCTCCCAGTTCAGTACTCTCTTTTCGCACCAACAATCCATCCCACAAGTGGGATTCACAAGCTCTGGGTTTTAACATAATCAATCCGAAAACCAAGCCAATACAGGGGGGATCTTTAAATTCCATTACTATTACAGGCTCCCATTGTATCCTTAGCCATCTCCAGTCCTCCTGATGAATATCTGGCCTCTGGACCCAGATGGCTCTGGAGGAGAAAGTGAGGCTGGTGACCTTGTACAGCACCCCCCTACTCAAATCAAAGTCAACTGCAAGTCATGTCATCATCTCCCTGATGTTATAGTCCTCTTCAAGAACAAAGGACAAACACAACAAATTAGTTTAGTTATTCTCATCATTTTTATATTAGAGAATTATATGATTATTGAGTATCTGTTTTTATCTTCTATTAAAGAT
>NW_027186546.1:5280360-5300142 GCF_028583685.1 Petaurus breviceps papuanus
GGAAAAGACTTGTAAAATTTTTTCAAATAAAAATAAACCTTTTTCACCATCAAGGACAGTTGACTCATCACACCTAGACTCTTAACAATCTTAGACATGCTTATACAGAAGGTAGAAATGGTTCTAAAAAGAATAAAGATAAGAAAATCAATTGGATTAAATCAAGTATACTTACATGTGTGTTGGATGTAGAAGAATTATGAAGGCACTGAGGAATTAATTCACAATGTATCTGAAGAGAGAAGACATGGAAAAGCTTCAGAAATGTGACTGAGAAAACATCAAATATGAACTTGAACATCTACTTGAACGTGCAATTTTTATGAGAATAATCTATCCAGACATCTAGGGTATCCTCGATGAGTTCCCTTCTAATAGGATGTCTCTCATGCACACATAAGAATTATGAAACAATTCCATAAAAGATAACCTAAGAGAAATAACTTTGTTCCGCAATCCTCTGTTTGCTAACATAAAAGAGGCAATATAACCAGGAGATGTAGACTTACCAAAGGAATTTTGTCACTGTGATAGAGGAATGCAGTGTGGATTCCAAGTTTAAAATGGATTCCTTACAGATGGTGAGGTCTTCCAAGATATTCTTTTTCCATAAGTGACATATTGATCATTAGGCCCTGGGACATTGAAAAGATTCTTAAACAGGATCTGAAACCATTCAAAATAGCCACTTAATCTTCCACATAGGAAAAATCAAGTAGATAAAATATATTTATTGTGTAGACCAGTGCCCTTCAAATGTGTTATGTAAGTCAACCCATTGGCATGTATTCTGTAGGATCAATGACTCTGAAGATGTTTGCTCTTCATAAGAGCCAGTTGTGAAAAATGTCTCAACTGTAACTTCATTATTCCTCCACTAGGGCATTGTGATATGTTCTGGGGAAAGGGTGTGCATAAACTGGGGGATATGGAGGAAGATTTTCCCAATAGTATTTGAGCAATTACTGTAGGTAACTGGGTTATAGTTATAATTGCCCTGAGAGACCCCTGACTTCCCTACTGCTTTTCTACCCTATCACAAATGGCTTGTTTGCTTAAATTGTTCTTTTAGTTTCTCTCTGTCTCTCTCTGTCTCTGTCTCTCTGTCTGTCTCTCTCTCTCTCTGTCTCTGTCTCTCTCTGTCTCTGTCTCTCTCTCTCTGTCTCTCTCTGTCTCTGTCTCTGTCTCTGTCTCTCTCTCTCTCTCTCTCTCTGTCTCTCTCTCTTTCTCTCTCTCCCTCCCTCCCTCCCTTTAGTATGGTTCAGAATCTTCCTTAGTCACTTCTTCCTTACCATTTCAACCTCCTGAGTAAAATCTATTTATGGTACCCCTTTTCTCATCACCTATTATGATTCCTTCTATTTCTTTTTCTTCTCTTATTGTTATTTTTAGGATTTCCAATACAATATTGAATAATATTGGTGACAGTGGGCATCCTTGTTTCACATCTGATCTTACTCAGTGGGCTTCTAGATCATCCCCATTACAAATAATGCTTGCTAATGGTAAATGTTTCTTATCAATTTAAGGAAAAATTGTGCCTATATTTTCAAGTGGGTTTTTTTAAAGTAGAAATGAGTGTTGTACTTTATCAAATGCTTTTTCTGCCTCTATTGATATTATCATGTGATTTTTGTTACTTTTGTTATTGATATAATTAATTATGTTAATAGTTTTCCTTATGTTAAACCAACTGTCTTCCTGATATGAATCTTGCTTATTCATAATGTATAACCTTTGTAGTATATTGTAATATTTTATATAGAATTTTATTTAGGATTTTTGCATCCATATTCATTAATTAAATTGGTCTATAATTTTCTTTATCTGTTTTTACTGTTCCTGGTTTAGGTATTAGTATCATGTTTGCTTCATTAAAGGAGTTTGGTGGGACCCCTTCTTTGTCTATTATTCCAAATAATTTATTTAATATTGGAATTAGTTGGTCCTTAAATGTGTGATAAAATTCACCTGTAAATTCATCTGGGCCTAGACCTGTTCAATTTCTTTTTCTAAAATTGGTATATTTAGATACTCTACTTTATCTTCTGCTAATCTGGGCAGTTTGTGTTTTTGTAAATATTCTTCCATTTCACTTAAGTTGTTAAATTTATTGACATATAATTGGGCAAAAAAAAAAAAACCCTGTCCTTATAATTGCTTTGATTTCATCTCCTTTGGTGATATATTTGCCCTTCTTACTTGTGATACTAGTCATCTGATTTTCTTCTCTCTTTTTAAAAATCATATTAACCAATGGTTTGTTGATTTTACTGATTTTTTGTGATACCAATTCCTAGTTTTATTTATTAATTCAATGGTCTTCTTACACTCACTTTTGTTAATTTCACCTTTAATTTTTAGGATTTTCAATTTAGTGTTTAATTGGAGATTTTAATTTGTTAATTTTCTAGGTTTTTTTAGACTGTATACCCTATTCATTAAACTGCTCTTTCTCTTTTTTTTATTGATATAAGCACTTGGAGATATAAATTTTTCTCTGGTTGCTACTTTTGCTGTATCCCATAGGTTTTGATATGTTGTTTTCTTACTGTCATTTTCTTTAATGAATTACCAATTGTTTCTTTTATTTGTTCTTTCACCCATACTTTCTTTAAAATTGTGTTGCTTAGTCTCCAATTAGTTTTTTTATGTGTTTGAAAGGTCCTTTATTAAATATAATTTTTATTGCATTGTGGTTTTATATTTTTGCTTTTTTGCTTTTAGCTATAAAATTTTTGTGCCTAATATACGGTCAGTCTTTGTAAAGGTAGCATGTACCTCTGAGAAAAAAAGTGTATTCCTTTATATTTCCACTCAGTTCTCTCCAGATATCTATCCTATATAGCTTATCTAAAATTCTATTCACTTTATTTCTTTCTTATAATTATTTTTTTAGTTAAATTTGTGTAGTTCTGAGAGGGGAAGATTTAAGTTCTCCACTATTATAGTACTACTATCTATTTCCACCTGTAATTCATTTAAATTTCTTTTAAAAACTTAGTTGCTATGGTATTTGGTGCATATAGGTTTAATATTGATATTGCTTCATTATTTATGGTACCTTTTATCATAGTGTAGTTTCCCTGTTTATCTCTTTTAATTACTATTTTAGCTTCAATTTCAATATGATTGCTACCCCTACTTTTTTGGCATTTGTTGAGGCATATTCTACTACTGCCCTTTATTTTAGCTCTGTGTGTATCTCTCATTTTAAAATATTGTTAGATTCTAATTTCGGGGGGCATTTTGGAGGGCAGTTGGGGTTTCAGTGACATGCCCAAGGTCACACGGCTAGTAAGTGTTAAGTGTTTGAGACCAGATTTGAACTCAGGTACTCCCAATTCCAGGGCCAGTGCTCTATTTGCTGCTCCACCTAGCCACCCTAGATTCTAATTTTTAATACATTTTCCCATCTGTTTCCAATTCGTGGAAATCAAAATTATAATTACTCTTTGTGTATTTCCCTGTAAAATCAAGCATGAGCAGCTCTCCAGAGGATTGCTGTTGTGAATAGCTTTAAAGTTCTGATCACATAGTATAGTGAACTCTCTATTTATTGAGCAGTAAACTGAAGTGAAACATTCACAGAAACCAAAGTACAGCATTCACAATGATATAACATATCGACTTATCACTAAAGTGGTCACATAGTTTTAAACAAAAGGTATCATTCAGGATACAAAGTACACAGGTCTCCCACCCCTAGGTCACATTGTTTTAATCTCTCAGAAAGTCTTCTTTCTTCTTGATTGGAGACTAGCTTCCATCCGTCCTTAATTCAATCATCCTTAAGGGGTTCAAGCTACAAAGTACAAAGTTCTCCCACCCCTAGGTCACAGTAAATCATGATCTTGTCAGTCAGTACTGTGTCCAAGGAGAAGTCCCTTCATCTTGGTTTGAGCCTGCCTCCCAAATTCCATGGTTCCTTTTCCATGGTTCCAGCTCTTGCTTGAATTAACCCAACAGTTACGTGGATTTACAGGCAGGCAGCTCTCAGCTCCTTGTCCAGTTCCCATTCCATATTGAAGCTCACAGTGACCAGTCTGCCTTGAGTCCTTCACAGTTTCTGTTTCTGGGAAGAAAAAGCTTAACAGAGCCAAAACAACATTTATACACATTGCTGGCACCATCATCAATTCACCTTCTGCCTGTGAAATCAACACAGACCTACAAACAAACCCCTGTCTTCTCTATACCTATAGTAGCTATCTATAATTGGGTTCTTTCTCCTTTGTTTGTTCATTTTTATTTTTATTTGTATTTTTAGCAGCTTGTTGCTGTAATCACTTCTAGTGCTAGAGTATGGGGAATGGTGGCTCTGGCCTCAGGTTTTCCTTACTGTTATTTTTTGCGCTTTGTCCAGGGCCCAACCACAGCACTCCTTCCCCCCTCTAAGCCACAGCTTGGGCCCCCAGACACACTATGCTGGAAATTTTCTTGCTCCCTGAGGACTCCAGTAACTGTAACCTTCAGTTCTTCCCTCTGGCCTGGAACCAAAACCAAGAACTCAGCTCTCTTGTAAGTGCACGTAGCCAGCAGTGTCCCTACCCTGCTGCTTCTGCACTCACCCAGAGTGTACTGGGTCCTTCTCACCTTCAGCCCCAACCTGGACCACAAAGCAGCACAGCTGGCTTTGGCTTCTGTGGCAGCAGAGGGTCCTTCAGTCTTCCCTGCTCAGATGTCTTGTCCCCGTGTCTATGAGACAAGAATTCCCAAGGCTGAGGCTGAGGCTACAGCCCAACCCAGTTGCCCCCAGGGCTTGTTGTTTGTTGCTTCAGCAGAGATAGCCTGGAGTTGTTTGCGCTTCACTCAAGCTAAACCTCTATCCTGGGGTCTTTCCACTAATCTTCTCCAGTTGTCCCAGGAGGACTACTTGTCTTCCCTATCTCTTTATTTTTGCTGCTCTACATTTGCCCTGAGGCACTATTTTGTCTTGTTTGTGAAGGAAATCTTTAGAGCTTGGAATGTTCTGATCTACTCCACCATCTTCCTAGAATCCCTCTATGGTACCCCTTCCTAAGAAGCATTAATTTGTTTTTTTCTCCTTCTTAATTTTTCTATTCTGACATCCATTCTCTTATACATGTGAGTGAGTTTGTGTTACAATAAAATATAAAGGAAAGAACCAAGATCTTTACTTTCTACTCCTTCAGATAATATTTCTACCTTAGGGATTAATTTTTTTTTCAACTAAAATACCAAAAAAAGTACATTTCCATGGAAAGAGAACACAAAAAAATGGATTCCATTTAAATCATGATTGTCCACATCAACTCATTTGTTTTCTTTTTTAAAGCATAAAATGAATTCTATGCATTACCTTCAAAACTGACTTCCTTCTGAACTTTCTTTTACTCTCTTTTGTGCATTTTAAAAATTGTTTTAACAACATTTTTTTGGCATCACCATTTTCTCTCTCCCTTTATGCCTTAATTCCTTGAATTAATCAAGAGAAAGAAAGAAAAAAGACTTGTAAAAATATAGAATAGACAAGCAAAACCAATCCATTGGAGACAGTTGGTTATTGCATTGATCAGAGTTCTTGAGTCTTTTAAAACTTTTTTTAAAAGCAGCATTACTGCCTTTGTATAAATCGTTCACCTGGTTCACTCCATGTCACTTTATATTACTTAGAAGCCTTTGAAGTTATCTTTTTTAATCATTTATTACAGCACAATAATATTCCATTACATCCATACAGCACAGTTTGTTCAGTTATTCCTTTAGGGTTGTTATTTTGACCAGTGAAAAACCTCACTTTTTCCTAGAATGAGACAGTTGAGTTTTTGTCTCTGTATTGTAATTTAAATTCTGTATCTTCTTCTTTTCCTTACCCTTTTATCTATATTAAGCCAATAGCCTTTAGATCCTTTTGTTCCTTGATCATTTCTCTGTTGGTTTGTTTTTTCTGTAAGTCCATCAAGATAAGGAATTTTCCCCAAACAATAGCATAGTGGGTTGATTTGTTTTGACATTTCTTTTTAATTTTACTTATTAACCTAATATTTCTTAGTGCCATGTGGCAATTTCCCCCCTCTTTTCCTTGCTTGATGCTTTATCACATGTCCCAAAACATTTATTTCAAACCTTCTCTTCCTCTTCTCAAGCTATGAACACTCCTGCCCTCAGCAAATGACCTGACTTCACACTTTACTGAGAAAATTGAGACCATCCATTAAGAGCTTCCTATTTTTGCCAATTTATCTCAAATCCCTTCAACATCACCCCCTCTTATTCTAGCCTCTTTTGTTCTTTGTTCATTCAGTGAGTCTTTGACAAAGTAGGACTTTAAATCAGTGGATAATTATCTAGCCTCTTTAAACTATTTACACTTGTTTACCCCAATTAAATTTGTTCCTAGCGTTTAAGCTGCTCATTCTGTTTTCTCAAAAAGAATGTTTAGAAGTCATAAATTCATTTTCAATTTCATTTTTTCCCTTGTAGTATTATACTCACTTTTGCACAATAAGCTATTCTTGGGTTCAAATTCTTTTCATTTGCTTTTCTATATACAGACAGTTCTCACTTTATACATTACGATAATTTGACTTCCCTCCCAGACCTGGCTACAACTCCTGGCAGGCTGCAGCAGGGTCAGCAGCATTAGCAGGCACTGGTACAAAGCCCACCCCCCTCCTCCAAGGGTCCTCTTTTTCTGGAGTTGCTATGGCTATGAGGCCTCAGGCTGCCAGCTAAAGAGCCACAAAGAGGGGAGGGGGAGGGCCATGAGTCCTACCAATGGGGAAGCCTGCTGAACTTTCCATATATTAAGCAAGAACTGATTGTGTTATATTCTGTTTGTTTCTTAAAATTTCCATTTATCATGAGTAGTCTTGTATGATTTTTACCAGAATTCCTTTTGTATAGCATCTTTTATTTTCCCCCTTGGTCACTTGAAATATTTTCTTTTTGACTTAGGAGGTCTGGAGCTTCTCAATCACATTTCTAGACGAATTAAAACTGTTGGTCATCTAACACCTGTACTCTGCCCTTAGTTTTCAGGAAATTTTCACCTATGAAACCCTGAAATGTAGTATTAATTTTTAATTTAATTACATTTTGGGAGGAACCCAACAATTCTATATTTATTTCTCTGAACTTTGGTTTCTAGGTTAGTTGTTTTTCTAATTTTATCTATTTTATCTGCCCTTCCAATTATGCTGTCTTTTGTTCAAACTTTTAAAAAATGTTATGCCATTGAATTTTTGAGTCATTGCATTGATTCTGTTTTTCAGAATGTTTACCGCTTTGCCAAGCTGTTTCAGCTTCTATTCTAAGCCATAGATTCTCATTTCATATTTTTCACAGGGCTCTAATTTATTACTCTTTTTTTTCAGACATTTTATTACATCTTCCATCCACTTAAAGGTTACTTGTGGCTATTAAACATAAACTTGTTTATGTTCTAATTGCAATTATTGAAGAATCTGTTTCTTCTTGTAAAATTCTTAGTAATTATTCTCTTATCCTATATTATTTTTTAGTTGTATTAGAAATTTTTCTTTACTTGCTTTTTTCCCCAGTTTTATTGCTGAAGTTCCCCCCCCCCCCCCGGGATTTTTCTTTGTAAGGATTTCTTTTCTTTCCTTTATAGAAGGCCTTTCCTAGATACCACCTTCACCCTTCCCCGGCACTAGTATATTTTCATTCCCTCAAACAACATTGCATTTATTTTTTTTGTATAAAAATGTTATCACATCAAATAAATAATGCTGGCATAGTTATAATTACATAAATGATATATGAAGGTATATTGAGCAAGAAAAAATGTACAATATGATAAAATATAGTTACATAGCTCAGGGCTAACATTTTCCTTTTTAAAAAAATTAGTTGATTAATTTATTTTTAGTTTTCAACATTCCCTTTTATAAAATTTTGAGTTCCAAATTTTTCCTCCTCCCTTCCCTCCCCCTCCTCAAGATGGCAAACAATGTGATATAGGCTATATATTATTTCTATACATATTCTATACATATAATCATGCTAAACATATCTCTATATTAGTCATGTTACGAACGAAGAATCAGAACAAAAGGGAAAACCATGAGAGAGAACAAAAAAAAAAAAGAGAAAAAATAGTATGCTTCAATCTGCATTCAGATTCCATAATTCTTTCTCTGGATGTGGTTAGTATTTTCCAACATGAATCTTCTGGAATTGGATTGGATTGCTGAGAAGAGCTAAGTCTTTCATAGCTGATCATTGCACAATGTTGCTGTTACTGTGTTGTATTTATTTTCATTCAATACTTATGCTTCTAAAATTTTAATTCCAAATTTTGTTCCTTACTAATTGTTAAGTGTTGGATCAGGCATTTGCAAACACTAAGCACTTAGTAGCCTATAAGAACTTTGCAAAAAGCTACTTGAGTAGCTTTTGCATTTGTGGTTTTCCTCAATACCATGCAAGTCCCTTGAGGACAGAGATGGTTTTATTTTGTCTTTATATTCCCAGGGTCAAGTGCAGTGTCTGGTGCATAGTAGGAATTTCATAAGTGAATGTTGATTGATTGTTTATGCATTTCTAGTTGTTTTGAAGTGATGAGGTAGAGCTCAGCTTATGAAAGGTTTGTGAATAGGGGAATATTATAGTCAGAATTGTGCATTAGAAAGATTAATTTGGCAGCTCTAGGACAAGAAATTTGGATAGGAGGAAAGACCAGAGGCCGGAAGACCAGTTGGCAGTCTATTGCATTTGCCTGGGTGTGAAATGATAAGATCCTAAACCTATTTGTTGTCAGTATGAGTTTGCTGTTATTCATCCTTCCTTCTTAAGGAGGATCAATGACATCAGGAGGGTGGTATCTTAACTTGTAAGCAAATTGGATTTAAGTGTGGAAGGACTGTGCAAAGTCATCAGCCTCCCTCTCTCACAGTCATGGGAATCCAGTGACATGACATAGGTCAGAACAACTGGAGATGGCCCATGATGCAGTGGGCGACCCTGGCCTTTGTAAGCTAAGGTCATTCCCAGGTCTCAGGTATCAGTGCAAGTAAAGAGGAAGGGATAGATATGAACAACATTGTAGAGAGAGAATTAGTAGGACTTGGCAAATGAATGGGTTTATCTCCTTTTTGAGAGAAGCAGTAGTGCAATGGGCAAAAATACTGGACTCGGAGGCAAGAAAGACCGTGGTTCAAATCCTGGATCTTCCAATTTAATAGTGGTATCACCTTGGGCAAAGAATTGACCTATCAGAGTTCATCTTCCACATCTACAAAATGGAGGTAAATATGCTTACACCAGTTACTTCACTAGGATGTTAAGAAGGAAGTTACAGATCTTAAAGTAATATCTAAATGTGAGTTGGTATTATTGTTTTTAAAATGTCCTTGGCACATGGAGCTTGCAGGATATGAAATACTCTTTATGCCTTTGATTGTTTTAGAGCTTCAGAAGTACTGTGACTTGATGTTTCATTTCCAGATGTATTTCCTAAAGAAACTTTAAGTTTCAAAAGACCCCTAGGTTCCTCTGGCCTGGATCCCTAAAGCATAAATGTTTCAAAACAATGTAACTTCAAGACAGCTTTAGACAATAATGATGCCAAGTTAAATTTTTAGTTATTTCCCCTCAAAATAATCTAAGACTTTTTACAAATTACTAGGCAGTTCAATTTAATTGAAAAAATGGCAGTTCTAAGCTATGTGATCAGCTTATCACCTCTTCATTTCAATTTTGTCTTTTTTTCCCCAATAACATATATTTGGAGATAATTGCCTAACTTATAAAGACAGTGGTGTCATTATTCATTAATCATGAAGAATCTTTATTAATAATAACATTCTGTTAAACTATGTAAATAGCTGGTTTCTCAACATATATATATATATATATATATATATATATATATATATATATATTGCCAATATGTTAAAGCCTTTCTCACAGTTTCTTCAATATTGGTCAAATTTCCTTTTCCTTTGGTAAGATAGACTATTCTTTTTCCATCACTTACCATTTGGCACAGACTTAAGCTATTGTTTTCCCAGTAGCAATGCATGGCTGTGAGAGTTGGACTATAAAGCAAGCTGAGGACTAGAGAATCAAGGCTTTCCAGTTGTGGTGCTGGAGAAAACTTTTGAGAGTTCCTTGGATAGCAAGGAGGTTAAATCAGTCAATACTTAAAAGAAATTAATTCACACTATTCACTGGAAGGTTAAATACTGAAGCTTAAATTCTTTGGCCACATAATGAGAAGACAGGACTCACTGGAAAAGCCCCTTATGATGGGAAAGATTGAAAGCAAAAGGAAAAGGGGATGGCAGAGGATGAGATGAATAGATAGTATCATGGATACAACAAACATGAACGTGGACAGACTTCAAGAGATAGTGGAGGATATAAGAGCCTATTGTGTTATTATCCATGGAGACATTGTGTCCAACACAACTGTACAACAAAAACAATATATTCTCCCATGTCCCATAATTTCTATTATTATGAATATGAAAATACCACCCTCACCACTGTCAGCAAGTAATGTGTGACAGTAGCCACTGAGAAGATTCATCTGTTAATGAGAAATCTTCTAGTTCAATAGAAGGCCACCTCAACTAATAATTCATGATTTAAAGACTGAAGGATAAAATAGGCAACTATAATCAGATTAAAACAATTAGCTTGTAATTTGGTCATTCACCTAAGGGGACTGTAATTTAGTTGGGATGAGTTCACCCCTACTAATTCAGTTTCTAATGTCTCAACCAGCCAGTTCAAAATGAAATCTCATTATAGGTATTTTATGCATGCAAATCAATGTTCCCATGATTCCAGGAGCTCCCTCTCTCACTGAGGACTTTAGCTCTGGAGTTGCATGCATTCTGACTCCATATAGAGGGGATCAGACTTGTGTCCTCATCTTCAAATCCCAGGTAAAAATCTCTCAAATAAAGTTCAGATTAGCATTTAGAGTCTTCTAAAAAAGAATTAGTAGAGTCCCTTCCACAAATATTACTCAATGAATGGACAAAATTGGTATCAGATATCAATTACATATTTCCTTCACCAGAAAAGAAACATTAAAACACAAAAGACTACTTAAAAAGTATTGATAAAAATATGAAATAGTCATTAGTCACTTCAGTTATACATACTCTCCTAGCACCCAGGAAAGACTTGTGGGACTGTTGAACGAATTTCATTTTCATTTCAGCTTTCATGGTCTGCATAGCTATTCAAGGTACAGATATTCTGGTCAGTCAGGTCATGGCATGGGATTTTAGGTGCCAAGATGACTTATTCAGTGGTCATCCCCTCCTCTGAGAAGCAGAACAATCCCAGGAAGCACCCCCCACTACCAGTCAGTATCCAAGAAGTCCCAAATTATCATACTCATAAATTGGGTGCCAAGACTGGAAATGTCCAACTCTCAGGACCACTGTTCAATCACTGTCACTCAGGGAAAGAAACATAAAGCAGAAGAGGTAGCCAACAACTTGAGGTCCTATCTCAGGCTCATTTAGGTCATGTATTCTTGCTGCTAGGGGTATTTTGCTTCCATGTTTGTTGTTGGGAAGGTAGAAGGGACAGAAATCTCATTTCTCTCCTTATTGTTCAAAGGAAAACTAGAAGAGACTCAAGCACTCAAATTTTTCCATATTCCCACTTCTGGATAACTCTCTGTAGATCTGGAGAGGCTCAAGCATTGTCTTTCTGAATGTCTCCCCCCAGTGCACTGTCCTAAATCTTCTCAGAAACATACATGTGGCACTCCTTTTAATCATTTTCTGATTGCTAGGCAATGAATCCCAGCAGTCCATTAAACACAGATCTTAGACTATCCCCAAATTAACAGTCTTTTGTCAGATTCCAAGCCTACCCTAACTGGTGGATTTGGAAATTACAATTATCTCCAAATGTAGGGTTATATGAATTCAACAAGAAAGCAATATTTTACAAGGCTGTCAAAGGTTACCATCTGCCTGGTACATGGAAATGCTTACTCAAACCCTCCAACCCAAAACAATTTGGAAAGAACAAAATCTAGAATTAAAATGAAGCAAACAACACTACAAAAATAATTAAAGGGAAGGAAATAACATCAATTTTCTCTTTTCAGATTAAAGACTAGTCCCAGTTGAGCTCCCAGAACATAAAGACTGGGTGGAGGTAGGGTATTGGGAGGTGACTAGAAGTCACATTTTCATCCTTCTGATAAGAAACTGAACTTTACTGGGGAAATTTCTTCTGTGGTTCTCTTTAATTCATAGATAGTAGAAAGCCTTCCCCTCCTTCCCTCTCCCCCCCACCCTGCCCCATGCTACCTATTTCACTATGACTCTTGTAGTTCCAGGAGAAATATTGTAAGCAAAGCTTAAATATGGCTCATATCTAAGGTCTCCCCTAAAAGGCCTTAACAGGTTAATTTCTAGAAAATGGCACTCAGTGTACAAATTATATATTAGGCATAGGATAGCTATTTCCTTCCTTGCTTCTTTCTTCTTTCCTTCCTTCTTACCTTCTTTACTTCATTCTCTTAACTTCTTTCCTTCTTTCTTTTCTACTTGCCTTATTTTTTACCTTCTTTCTTTCCTTCCTTCTTTCTTCCCTCTGTTTTTCTCCCTCCCCTTTTCCTTCTCCCTCCCTACCTCCCTTGCTTCCTCCTATTTTTTTCCTTCCCTCCTTCTCTTCCTCTTAATCTTTCTCCTCCTCATTTCCCTAGTTGCAAATGCAGCAGCCACTCACACACCCAAACCCAATGCTCATCAGCATGGAAGCTTAGACCTACTTCAATTTTCCAACTAGGACAATTTCACCCAACCTCTTGGCCTTCCACTCCCAGAAGGTCACCATGTTTGTACCAGACAGAGAGTGTGGCCTCCTGATTGGTGTTAGCCTTCCAGTGGCTCAGAACTCTCAAACTTCAGTGATCTACCAGCAGAAGCCTCTACCACTAGAAGAGATTTTTAGGCATGTGTTACCATGCCAGGCTATTTATTTCCTTTACCACAAAAGAAATGCCACAAATGACTCAATCATAAATTTAAAATATGTAAAACACGAAAGGTTTCTATGGGCCTGATGAACAGGTATCACTTTCACCTCTGATCTGTACTGCCTGTACAAATCACACATCCAGACTTACTGGCATGCCAGGATAAGACTTGGGCTTTAGTCCTTCCTTTGCAAAATCCATTGACTGGTGGTACTCTTCTCCCCTGAGGAAACACAGCAGTTGCTGGAGTCACCTCTGGTTGGCAATTCCTACTCCTGATTCTGGAACTCCTGAAGTCTCAAGTACATCAAGGCTAGAGACATCCTTCTCCATAATAGTATTTAGTCATTTGTACTCAGAAATAGATGGGTAGGTAGATAGATAGATAGATACATACATACATACATACATACATACATGCATTACATAGATAGATGACAGATGATAGATAAATAGATAATAGAGAGAGAGAGAGAGAGAGAGAGAGAGAGAGATATGCATTTGTCAAGCAGTTAATATGTGCCAGACACTTTGTTAGGCACTGGGGAATCAAATAAAAACAAGCAAGACAATCCCTGCCCTTAAGGAGCTTCCATTCTTATGGGGGGAAGAGAACACATAAAGGGGAATTGGGAGAGGCAGGAGGGTCCACATGAGATGCCATGGATGCAGATGTCCAAAAAGTGCTATGGATGCTTGGAACAGAGCAAGATGAGGCCAAAGGTGGCCTATTAAAGCCCAGGGTGATTCCAGAGAGCAAAACAAAGCAAAAAACATCCAGGAATCTGAGGTATAGTCTTAGGTTGACTCATACAAGTAAAAGTTCTCACTTCCATGTGTGAAGTTGCCATGGCTGCCTTTGGGAAAGGGAGGAGAATCCTTCCCTCCCATATACCAGAAGTCCCAGGGATAGAGTACCAGAATTAGAGTCCAAAGAGCAAGTTCTTTAGCTCTGAGCCCTCTGATCACAAGGATGAATGGGGCGTTTTGCATGCTTAAGCAAAGGGTAAAAGCATGTGTCCTAATAGGAGAGGCCACAACAGAGATCTACCTCCATGCACATGGAGAATAGCTCCTGCTACACATGCTGAAAAGCTTTAGGGGAGTTCATTGCCATTCAGTCCTCTGGGAGCTCTTTCAATTTGTCCTTTCTCTTCTCATTCATTTCTTTTTTAAAAATTAATGTCTATTGCTATGTTTGACATTGCCAATATTTCCCATTCATTTTCTATCTTTCATTCTCTATTTGTTCTCTCCCCACTGCCTATAAACATGAAGACATCACCCTCATCTTTTTAAAAAAGAAACGCTCAAATGACAATATACATCTCTCCTCTCTTTCATTATCAAATGACTAATAAGCATTTCTATCCACTGCCTCTATTTACTCACCACTTGCTTCCCAACATCTTGAAATCTGGATTGTGATCCCACCACTCTGCTGAAATTGTTCTCTCAAATTCAAATTCTTCGACTATGTACAAGGCACTGTTCTAGGTACTGGCGCTATTACTTGTCAATTAATCGTTATTCAATTATTTATTAAATAAATTATTTTATTACTATTTATTATTTTGATTATTTTAATTAATCAAACTACTTAATCAATTATTTATTAATTTGCTGTTAAACACGAAGGCCTTTTCTCAGTCCAAATCTTCTTTGATCTCCTTTTGATACTATCACCCCATCCTCCCTGGGCTTTCATGACAGTCCTTCTTCCTTATTCTCATCCAACACATCTGGTCACTCTTTCTCCAAGATACATTGCTGCATCATAAACTATCCCTTGTTCTCTAAACATGGGAGTTACCCAAGGCCCTGTTCCCTTCTTTGTATGCTCTCTTCTCTGGTGATTTCAATTGCTTCTATAGTTTCATTTATCAGCTCTACACAGATGACTCCAGAACCTATATAACTAGCTTTTACCTCAATAATTTTTCTCCTGAATTTTGGTCCCACATCAACACATATCTGTTAGACATTTCTTTCTCAGTCTTTTGCCAGCACTTTAATGAAAGATTTCAAACAAAGCTCAACTTGTTAACCCACTCTTCCTTAAAATTTCTCTACTTCTGGTGAGGGCACCACCCCCTTTCCAATCACCAAGATTCATTACCTGGGAGTAGCCTTTGATTCTTCTCTACCTCCTACCCCACCCTTTACCTAATCAGTTCCTAAATTCTACAGATTCTTCCTACATATCATCTTACATACCTGTCTCTTCCTCTCCATTCAAACTGCCACCACCCTAGTTTCACTCTGAGCTTGGTCCATTCAACTAGCTCTGAATCTATCTAATCCTGTTATCACCCAGCCCATATATGTCTTTTCCAAAAGAATAGCATCAGAGACTTTGGCAAATACTTCTAGGTAAACTATATCTAAAGCTAATATTCCCTTGGCCTACTAGGCTAGTAACTCTGTCATAAAAAAAAAGGAAGAGAGGGATTTCTAGAGGGGAGGGTGAGGGAATAGATCAAAGGGGGGTATAGGAGGGTGTTTAGATTTATGGTCATGGGAGTATAGGGGAGGGATCCTTGGAGGGGGGTAGTAACAGAAGGGCAAGGCAGTGGGTAAAGAAGTAAAGAAAAGGAGTCAGGAGGGATAGAAAATAAGAGATACACACAAACATAAAAACAAAGATCAGGAGTAGAATTTATTAGGGAAAGTATAAGTCTATATATGTATGTGTGTATGTATGTATGTATGTATAGATGTATGAATGTGTTTATATGTCTATATACATGCATATATCTATATCTCTATATAAATATATCTGCATTTAATTGTAGCCTTGGGGAGGTTGGGGAAGGAAGGGAGGGAAAAGAACAAAGTGAAAAGTGCACAGCAGAGAACAAAAAAAAAAACCTTAAAAGGAAGCAAAGATGGACAGCTTTCAACATAATGTGCAGTACAGGCTTTCTTGATGCAGAAATTTATTGCTATATAGTCTGAATCCTCTCTTGTCTTCTGCTGTGTACATGACATGTTTTTTCCTACTTTGAATTTGTTTCAATATTTAATTTTATGATATGTTGCTTTTTCTTTATTGTGTATTTGAGTTTTGTTGTTTGAATCTAAAAGAAAAAGAAAAAAGAAAAAAATAATAACAAGGTCAGATTAATCTGAAATAATAAATAAGAATACTCAGCAAAAAAAGGAAATGAAGTTAGTCTGGCATCACCTGTTCTTGATCATTGCTTCTTTTTCTAAATGTTTAACACTAGATGCTTTTTTAAAAGATGATTACCTAATAATCCTTTCTAGAAATCTGCATGGAATTCTAATCAAGCTCACTTACTTATGATTTTTTTCTCTTCCATTTTTGGAAAACTTGGATAACTCTATTCTTGTGGTATCTCTCCTGTCCTCCATGATCTTTTAAATATCACTGACAGAGGCTTAGTGATTATATCATTTCAATTCTATTGTTCAAGACTTTCCACAATCTGTTTCCAATCTAAGTTTCCAGGCTTTGTCTATATTGCTCCCATTAATACAAACTATATTCTAGCCAAACTGGACCACCAGCTATTTCCCAAAGTCAGCGTTCCCTCTCCTGAATCTCTGAATTCTTGCAAGTTGGGCCCCATGCCTTCCTCCTCAGCAAGATTCTTTTGAGAATCTTTTTTCAAAGCTCTCCTGAGATGCTATGTCCTCTGTGAAGTCTGCTCTAATCCTGCCCCCTCCACTTCTGCCTACTCTTTAGAACTCTTTCCTAAGATCCAAACTTCCCTACAGCACGTTGTGTGAGCTCTCCTTTGCCCTTTTCAGTCCCCATCTTGTATTTATTTGGGTTTGTTTCATCTGACCATCACCTACACAGACACTGTAATAACTGATCTCAACAGAGATCAGGCAAATGGCCTGGAAGACTGGATGTGATTCAGAGGCCATATTTCCCTCCCTCATCTATGTAAACTCCTTGAGGGCAAGGACAATGTTTTTGTGTTTAATTTCCTTAGAGCTTATTTAACACAATGCCTAGAACATACTAAATGCTTAATAAAGGCTTGTTGGCTAAGTGCTCCAGGAGAAAGGTATAAATTTCTATATACAAAATATAAAATTAGAACATTTCTAGGACTTTTTGTCACAAATGCTGCCTTTAAAATTTTATCCGATTTACTAAGAAGTAATATTTCACCTCTATTTTTTAAAATGGATGTATAATATACATATGAGAGAGTGATGATGATGATAAAAGAAGGTAATTATTGGTAGCATATCTTTTGTTGAGTTGACTGATAAAATTGTAACTAGAATTTCTTTAATCTGAGGCAAAAAAAAAAAGCCCAACAGAGTAATGTTATCACTGCACCTAGAAGGAAAATTGTCTAGCCTCATCACTACCCCCACTCCCTATCACCCATGAAGGCTGAAGAGAAAGGAGAAACTGGGAGACGTGACCTTGCAAATGGCACTCTAGGGATGGCAAGTGTACTGTGCCAAATTTCTGGAAATGGGAGCCCGAAGGTGGCAACTGCAATGATATGGGCCTCAGGATCCTAAGGATGCAGCAGTCCAGTGTAGGTCTATGAGGTAAGGAATGGAGAGAGGAGTGAACAGGAAGAGAAAGCATGCCACCTTGGGAAGGAAATGCCCTTCCTCCAAATTAAGATACTCTGGGACATGGGGTGGCTAGGTGGTGCAGTGAATAGAACACCATCCCTGGAGTTAAGAAGACCTGAGTTCAAATCTGGCCTCAGACACTTAACACTTACTAGCTGTGTGACCTTGGGCAAGTCACTTAATCCCAACTGCCCTCCAAAAAGCAAAAAAAAAAAAAAAGATACCCTGGGACAAAGTCTCATTCACTCTATACTATTTAAGGATTTAGGAGAAGCTAGACCAAGATCACAGAATCAAAGGACTTTTGCAGCAGATATCATCTAATTCAACCCTCTCATTTTACAAATGAGGAAACTGAAGGTTGTGGGGGTTGTAAGTAGGCTTGAAGTCAGATCTTCGACTCCAGATATAGTCTGAGAAGGGACTGTTTTCCTCCCACCTCTCAGCAATACAGAAAACATCATGATGAGACTATTTCTTAGTATTCTCATCAAAAACGTATGCTTCTAGTCCTGAAATTCCACATGCCTCTGTTGTCTATATTTTCTTTGGCACTAAATGTTTGACTAGTGGTTATATGACAAGAATAATGAGTCAGTGTTTGGCACAGCAGACAAGTTCCAGATCCCACTTTCAGTTCTTCACTGATGTGCTGTGCAGTCACTTTGTGCCTCAGTTTCTTCATTCGTAACTAGGATAATATCCCTCACAGAGATATTGTAAAGAGTGTTTAGATAATGATATGTAGATGATCAGGTCATTACAAAGTATTATAACTGTTTAAAAGATATTGTCCAGCCTCTGGAAATATGAAATAGTTTTTTCTTAGTATAATAGTTTTACAGATGTTTAAAATCTAATAATATATGTCAATCAACCAATCAACATGAATTTATTAAATACCTGCTATGTGTCTGTCACTGTGCTAAGCACTAATGTGTGTGTGTGTGTGTGTGTGTCCACACACACATATTTGGATGGGACCTGTGGTTTTGTTGGTGTAGAGAACTCTCAATGAGGAAACCCACTGTACCAATGAAGGTGTCTGTCTCCTCTACAACTTACAGTCTAGCCTAGTCTTAGAGTTACCACTAAGAGTCTACGTCTCTTGCCCAGGGTTACATAACCAGTATATATCCTGACTCCCAAGCCAGCTATTTTTTTTTAACTGCTCCTTGGTCCTTCTCAGGAGCTGAGGAGTCAAAGATAAGGAATGAAACTGTCCTTATCCTGAAGGAGCTTATATTCTGAAGGGGGAATATATGGGGAATTCTTTCATTCAGTAGTGGAAAACTGAACCTAATAAATATTTCAATATATTCCCAGCAACATAGCCAGCTTTGTCTAATCTTCAGAACTACTCAGCCATTAAAAGCAATGGAAGAATATGAACATATGCCTTTAATTTTTCAATTTCAGGGCTGAAAGGGAACCTAAAGGCCATCCCGTCCAAACCCTCATTTTTACACATGAGGAAATTTAAGCCCATTGGAGTGTATTGGTTTCCCAAGGTCACCCAGAAAGCTGGTGGCAAAGCAGGGACCAAAACTCAAGTCTGACTCTTGGGCAAGGGCTCTTTCCACTGTATCAGGGACCAGATGTTGTCCCATTTTAAAAACCCAAACAAAAGCCCTGGAAACTGGTTGATCCCCCTCTCCCTACTCCCAGAAGTCCATATTTGTATTAACCACCTATTAACAGAACTACAGTGATTTATTATTATTATTATTTACAATTAACCATTTATTTTCTCTCCCTCTCACCTTCTCCATCGCTATTATGCACAGATGCCCCATATTCATAGTCTGCCCCCATTACATCGGCCCTTTGAGGGCAGGGCCCTTGTGTTCCTTTGTGGTGGATGTTGTTCTTTTTAAGTTGTGCCCTTCTCTGTGTCACCAATGCTTACCAGCACAGCGCCTGGCACTTGGGGAGCCTTTAATAGATGCGTGCAGACTGACTGAGGCTAAGTGAAGGAAGTGGAAGCAGAATTCTTTAGATAGAATAACAGCATCGTAAAAGCAAACAAGTTTGAAAGATTTGAGAACTACAAGCATTTTAACATTCCTCATTCTTCTTGGTCTTTACCCAAAAGCCTTTCTCACTGTTTCCAGCTGCAACTGATTCTCTGTCTCTCTCTGTCTCTCCTCTCTGTCTCTGTCTCTCTCTGTCTCTGTCTCTCTCTGTCTCTGTCTCTCTCTCTGTCTGTCTGTCTCTCTGTCTCTGTCTCTCTGTCTCTGTCTCCTCTCCTCTCCTCTCCTCTC
>NW_027186546.1:5300242-5353104 GCF_028583685.1 Petaurus breviceps papuanus
CTCTCCTCTCCTCTCCTCTCCTCTCCTCTCTTCTCTGCTCTCTCTCTCCTCTCTCTCACACACACCCTCCCACTCCCCTATTGCATGTGAGAAGCAGCACACGCTGTTCCCTGCCCGGGGGCTCCCAGGACCCCCACACTGGCTCCTGCGCGTGTGCCCGCTCGGGTTCCCCTGCAGTCCCACACAGACGCCGCGTCCCCTCTCGTTGGCAGTTCGCTATCCCCCTCGATTCCCCCTCTCCTCTGGGCTCCCTGTGGCATTTGGAGGCTCCCACCGTCCGCTCCAAATGTTTTCCATATTTGTTCAGCCTCCGTGATTCAAATACCGGGAGCGGCTCAGCCTGCGCCCAGCCCAGTGAGTTCCTGGGGGCCCCGCAGCCCACCCACCCACCGGCCATGGGCCAGAACGAGCAACCACCAGCCCCCAACGCTCCCCAAGGCAAACCGAGGCAGGGGCCGTCAGCGCCCGCCGGGGAGCGGGGCACCGCCTCGGGGGCCCCCAGCGACCCGGGGCCGAAGAAAGGCAAAGGGGACCCCAAAGCGTGCCGGGAGGAGGAAGCCCGGACTTGCTGTGGCTGCCGTTTCCCGCTGCTGCTCGCCCTGTTGCAGCTGGCCTTAGGCATCGCTGTGACAACTGTGGGCTTTGTTATGGCAGGCATCAGCTCTTCCTTGCTAGTCAGAGAAACTCCATTTTGGGCTGGGATCATTGTAAGCATAAAGTCTGTTTTCCCTAAGTGCGTTTGCCAAACATGAATGCAAACCTGCATGGTACATTTCAGACTAACTAACCCAAACTTGCATGCCCGCCGCTGCCCCATCCGAGCTATTCTAACTCGCATCCTGCCTTGTGATTAGAATGTGATTGACTTTTTTGTGGGGAAGCTGCCGGGGGTCCAATCTCTCTGGCTGGCTTCCCTGAGTGTCAACAAGATGCCAGAATACAATGTCGGGAAGCTGTGCGTACAGCTGACATCCAGTGGGGCGTATCGATTGATCGCCCTAAATCTTCTCACCAGCTACAGCAAGTTGGTTTTGTTGCTGTCGTCCTTTCCCCCCTCCCTAAGGGTCCAAGGAGTCCGATCACAGAGGCAAAAACAATTCTAATACCATTTAGGAGAGGCGGGTCCAGAGGAGGACTGTACTACTCCGATCTTCCACAGTGGGCGACAATCCAATTTTTAAAAAGCCCCAAACCTGAGATGGAGTTACATCAAGTTAACTTGTTTAAAATATTGTCAGTCCAAGTCAGAGTATGCTGTAGCTCAGAGGAACACAGCCACATTTCACTAAGGGACCAAAGCCTCTTGGATGAATCATGGGTGGAATTACTGACAAGTATATTTGGGACTTCGTATGTATGTTATGCATGTGTATTGAGCTAAATACTACACAGCCATTATTAGAATATTGTCTTGCTTAAATGCACATGCCTGGCATGACTAAGTTGTGTCTTCATTTCTAACTTGGTAGTCCTTTCTAACCACATTTTTCAATCTATTTTTTAAACCAGTAGTTCATATTAAATAGATAAATTAATTTTTATATGTAATACATTTGAAAAGTCCTAATAAACCAAATCAGCTAAATATGACCCATTTAGAGCCCTAATAGTGATCTAATAGGAATAGATTATTGAAGGTGCAGATGATGTAAATCATTACTGTTTTGAAGATGATTTGAATTTATGAACTGTTAGATTTCTTAATTAAACTGGCTACCGCTGATTCAACTTGTGTGCTAATAGTTCCTACAAACGAAGTTTTTAAAGTAAAGTGACTTTTAGAAACTAGACTTTGTACCAATGCGCATGGTAGATCCAATAACTTCATTAATTATTCAAAATACTAAGAAAAAAAGCCTTTGCTATTGGATTTTGGAAGTATTTAAAATAATATACAAGAGACTGCGAATAGAGGTGTAAATTCTACTCTTGGTTCTGTCCCTAAATTTGCAACATTGGGCAAGTCATCTGTCCTCTATGAGCCTCAGTTTCCTTATTTTAAAATGAGGAGATGGCATCAGATGATTTCTAAGGTTCTCTTTAGATCTCTAGTCCTATGATTCTGTGGATGAAGAATATCTAAGGGCATAATTTCCAGCCTCTTGTTTTTTTTCCAGCACTACTTAAAAAAATCTCAGTCCCCAAAAACTGAAAAAGGAATCAGAAGAGATATCTAGTATCAAGTCACACTCTCTAAAGTGTGCATTGTAGCTTTCTAAGATTTAGGCAATTTTCTCAACCAAAATTGTCATCATTTTGAAAAGCACATATTTAGCTATTAATTGCATGAAATTATAATAGATGTGGTAAAATAATTTTTCAACTTTGGTTCTTTCAAAACGTGCATCTCTAGTGATATTCTTTTAGATTAAAATGGCATACTTTCAAAAGAATGTATTTTGAGCAGAATATTGTACTGGTTATACTCAGAAATTGATGATCACTTTGGGGGCAGCTAGGTGAAGCAGTGAATACAAACTCTGGCCCTGGAGTTAGAAGTTCAAATCCAGCCTCAGACATTTGACACTTACTAGCTGTGTGACCTTGGGCAAGTCATTTAACCCAAATTGCCTTGCCTTCCCCCTTAAAAAAAAAAGATCACTTTGAGGGCATTTTGGCAACAAATATAGCCTGACCCTGGGGTATAATGTTAATAGCTACCTCAGCCCAAATATGCTTGTAACAGACCTTGCAGCATTGCTGCCATGGCTTCACCTTTCCTTACACCCATGCAACCACTACTCCTGGCTTTCCAGGAAGGAAGAAGGATGGAAGGTTATTAGTGTATATTTCCTGGGAGTAGAGCTCTGAGAGTGAGTTATTGCTAAATAAATTGTAAGTGGCACCACCTCATCACTGGTCCTGTGGAAGTCATTAGGCTTGCTCCATTCCCGAGATTGGTCTGAATCAGAGAAAACTGTTTTAGTTTAGTCCTCTCTACTACCCCTACTTGATTTTCAGGACAGGCTTTATTTTACTGTTAGCTAAAATGTGAGCAGGAATGTCAAGCAGGTTATATATCGTTTTTCAGTTGTTCAGCTGTGTCTGATTCTTTGTGACCCCATAAACCATAGCATGCCAGGCCCTTCACTGTTCATGGGTTTTTCCTGGCAAAAATACTGGAGTGGTTTGCCATTTCCTTCTCCAGTGGATCATCTTTTGTCAGAACTCTCTATTGTGACCTATCTATCTTGGGTAACCCTGCACAGTCTAGCTCATAATTACATAGAGTTATTATGCAAGCCCCTCTATCACAAGAAGGCAGTGATCTGAGTGGGGAGGTTATGTATAGGACTCCCTAAATCTATCCTGGGATGATACAACAATGAATTGGGGAAAGAACCATCCAAATCATCTCTACCATCTTGGGAAAATGACCTGGCCCTGATTTCTAGGGAATATAGGTCTAGACCAGACCAGAGCTAACTAAACTCGAGGGGTTGACAGATCATTCTCAAGAGTTTTAGCTTTTGACCTGTCAGCTTAAGGCACCTCTAAACCCTAGTTTATGATTTCTTATGTCTTACCTTCTGGTTTTCATGTACCCATTTTGGTTTTTGCTGCAAATAGGTTACTATAACTCTAATGATCTCCTTGTATAGATTTTCTACCATGAACCATGTCTGTCCAGGTGTATGATTGTAACCATGTGTGGGAAACTGTCCCCAGTGGTGCAAATCAGCAATTCAGATGTGCCTTTTAGCGTCAGTGAGTGCCTGAGATATGAAGTGACCCACTTGTGCTGACACAGACAGTATGTTTCAGAAACAGGACTTGAGCCTAGGTCTTTCTGACTCTAATACCAACCTTCCCTTCACTATGCCATGCTGCCTCCCACAAACTGTATCATTCAAAAATCTAATTCAGTTGACTTCAGTCTTTGGAGGACTCAGTGTGCAATCATCAATCTGACTACATCAGATCTTTGTAAGGTGAAATTAGAGATATAAACATAGAATGTAGCATGGAGGAGCATTTGTGTAATCATTAAGCTCCTTTGACAGTTACAGTAAATGGCTATTTTTGGATTAATCCATATATACAACTATTCCCCACTCCTAATTTGTAAGATATTATCACAGAAACTATTTGACTTCACAATTTCTAAAATATGCCTTTGAGAGACCAGAACTGGGGGGAGGAACACCACAGAGAATGGCAGCTGTGACAGAGATAGAATAAAAGCTTTTGCATGATCTTCTTTATTCACTATCCATATTATGGGTAAAAACTCATTCACGTGGATTCTGATTCAGACCATGATGACAATGTAAAAAGGAGATAAGCCCTTTTGAAGATAAACTTGGTACAACCAGAGAATCATAAAAAATCAAGGTTTTCTCAGCATTTCATGCTATTAATAAATTAAGTGGTTGGGTCTAACAGGAGTACACAGTGAAGTTCACTCGCCATTCAAAAGTTTGTTGGATAAAAGCACATCCGGATTGTGCTCTCTTTTATGACAGTGTGACCTGAAGTCAAAAGAAGTGGGAATTCCAAGAATTTTGAAACTGTTCACTTCTTATTCTGAGAGTTCAGTGTTTGAGGATAGATTTAGCATAGGGCCGTTAGTGCTTTAGAAGATTTCTAGAATAACCTATTAGTGTTCTAAAATAGAATGACAGAACTGAAAAATAATTCCAAAGAGATCATCAGTCTTCTTTAGTTATATGTTCTTATCACATCTGTCAGGAATGAATACTTCTAATTAGACATTTTCACCCATACAAATATTTTAAAAGCCCATTTACCTTTCATAATCACTTAAAATGATGTATTTTCTTTGGTATCTCTACATTAAATCATTTTTAGAGCATACTTGTATTTCTTAGCACCAAGTTAAGAATGGTGGTGGATTTTTAGTGCATGTCAGTCTCTTGCACCAAATGGTGAACTTCTGTGAGAAAAAAGAAATTCCTTAGGCCTAAAGTGAAATACGTTAGGTATTTTTCATCCTCACAAAACCACACCATGTAATAACAACATTATTTCTTCTTTATGCCATTCCTTAAACTTATTATCTAAGTCTCTTAAACTTAGAAGTTCAGTTAAGAGTTATACATTTTTTCCATATAGCAACATATTACATTTCAAGAGGCAGATATAGCCTCCTTTAAAGAAAGTCAGATATGTGAAATCTGAACTTATGGAATCACCAGCCTCCTTATAAAAAGAATCACCATAGATAACTTTAAGTAGCAACCAATCACAATTCATTTAAATTTATGTCAAAAATTAAATATCTATTCAACTATTCAGGTACATTTTTTATTCATCAACAAGTATCTCTATGCAGTCCACATGACCTGGTTAAGGATGGGTCACACAAATTATCTACAGTTTTGAAGAGACTAAGCTATATTTCTTGGTTAAGTGACTTGGTCACTGTCAATCAGAGTGAGAGAAATAGGGAAGGATTGCATGGAAGTTGAGAATTGGTCCTTTGGCAAGTCAATAACCTATTCCAAAGAGTCAAAGATGGGCCCTTAGGTTGTACACATGCACGACTGGGAGAATTGTGGTGCTCTGGTCAGAATTAGGGAAATTTCAAGGAAAGGTAGATTTTGAGGGAGGATAATGAATGCTGTTTTAGACATGCTGAATTTAAGACATCTGTTGGACATCTAGGAAGAGATATGCAGCAGACAGTTGACAATGTGACTCTGAAGTTCAAGATGGAGATTAGGGTTGGATTTAGGAATCACCCAAATAGGAATCATAGTCGAATCCATGGAAGTTGATAAGAGCTCCCCAAGAGTTCTTCCTTAGGTATCTTTCCAAGAAAGTGAATATAAAGAAAGGAGGAAGAAGATCCAAGGCAAATGTCTAGAGAACACCCACACATAGGACGTAGGAGATAAACAATGAACAAAGGATATTGAGGAGTAGTCGGGTTTTTTTTTTTTAAGCAATCGGGGTTAAGTAACTTGCTCAAGGTTACACGGCCAGTTATTTCTGGGTGTGGTGCTGAGTGTCTGAGCCCAGGATTCAATCTCCAGGTCATCCTGACACTGGAGCCGGTGCTCTTACTCACTGTGCTACCTGGCCGCCCCGAGGAATAGTTTTACAGTTAGGAGAATTGGGAGATTGTAGGATCATGGAAGCCAAGTGGGTTCAGGAGGAAAGCATGCACAATAATGTTAAAAACAAGGTCATAGAGGCTAACAACTTTTTTTTGAGACCATCATATTGATCAGTTAAGTTGTTGGTAACCTCTGAAAAAGCGGTTTAAATAAAGAGTCTGAAACAGAACTCAGATTGCAAGAGAATGAGAAGTGGTAAGGACGTTAAGGCAGCAAAGGAAGGTGATATTTTTTCAAGTTTGGCAGTGATGGAGAGGAAAACAATAGCTTAATAGCTTGAGGAGGTAGCAGGGTCAAGTAAGGTTTGTTTTTGTTGTTGTTTTTAGTGATATGGTAAGAAAGACAAAAGGAGAAAACCCGAACTCATGGAGAAGTGTAAAGCTTAGAGAGAAGGGATATCTTGAAGTAAATGGTCAGGGAGGGGATTGAGGATACAGGAAAAGAAGTTGGTGTTGGCAAGAAAGGCTTGCCTTTTTCTGTGACAGGAGCAGTGAAGTAATGGGTGGATGAAGAAAGGTTTTTTGAAGTAAGGCATTGGAGAGAGAGAGAGAGAGCGAGCCTCTATATTCTCAGCAAAGTAGAAAGTAAAGATTTCTGCTGAGAGAACTTGAGACAGAGTAGCCATGAGGGGCTTGAAAAGAGAAGAGAAGGTTTGGAACAATTGCTTTTCAAAAGGTGACAGAGTCTAGGATGAATGCAAATTTTTACTGTGCAGCAGTAAGGGCCCAGTTGAAATTAGACAACATTAATTTTTAGTGGATCCAGCTGACATGATGTTGTAACTTCCTGCAGTAGTACTCAGAAGCATTTGAGTAGGAACAGAGAATCAGTAAGTCATTCATTTATATAATCAATAAAGATCTATTAAGTACCTACTAAGGATTAAGCACTAGGGATGCAAAGACAAAAATAAAATGTTCATGCTCTTGGAGAGCTTTCGGGATAGTATAGGGGAGAGGTGGATCCAGAGTTCAGGACTGGCTACACATGAATGTGATGGGATAAACAGGTAAGGAAATAAGGCACTGAGGAAAGTGTATGGTTAAAATGGTGAACTACAGGGTCAAGATTGGGAAGAGAAGAAAGTGATACAAGAACAGGACTGCTAGATTGATAAGAGTAGAGAAGAATGGAGAGGCTAAAAATTGTAGTGAGAGAAATGAATAGGTTTTTAAAGATTGAGGCACAAGGAGAAATGGAAAAGCAGGTTGATTATCATGGTCAGAGTAGAATTTCTCATTTCAGAATCCTTGAGTTGGCATAGTTCTAAGTGATGGTGAAATATAAGATGTGACTATGCTAGTGGCTGCTGAATGTCACAGGAGTTGAAGAGATTGTTAAATTAGAAAGCTAGCAAGCTGGAAGGTGTTAATGTATATACTGAAAACAAGTCAACAGAACTTGGCAACTAGTTGGAGATGGGTGATGAAAGAATGGGAAAAAGATACCAGGGTTTTGAACTTGGATGACTGAGAGGATTGTGGTGACTAAAACATCAGGAACATTGGATGAAGGGACAATTTGGAGAGGAATATGATAAACTCAACTCCGATTGTGTTGTCTTAAGTGCTGGCTGATGATCCAGGTGGAGCTGTCCAACAAGCAAATGAAAATGGCCAGGGATACTTTAAAGAAAATTATCTTACAATTGGATGAAGTTTTTTGATTGGTAATGAGAATGTATTAGAAGGTATTCAAAGTAGATGACTAGTCCTTAAGTGCATTTAGTAAAGATTTATAGTGAATTATATTGGCAACGAGGTGGCACAGTGGATATAATGTCAACCCTGGAGTGAGAGGACCTGAGTTCAAATCTGCATCAGCTACTAGTTGTATGACCCTGGGCAAGTCATTTAACTTGATTTTTATCTTATAGTAAAGCAGTGTATTATAGAAGATAGAGATACAGATGAGAAGCCAGGAAAATGTGGATTTAAGTATCTATCTGACACATAAAGGTTGTGTGGTCCTGATCATGTCATTTAACCTTAGTGATTTGGACCACTCCATAAACCTATCACTTGCAGAAAAAGTATTAACTTTCATAAATGGAGAGAATCTTTCTCTGCTAATTAAATCACAGGTCTAGTTCTCTAGCCTTAGTGCAGATATTTGACATTTGAGAGGTTAACTTGAGGAATTGATCTTGAAAATTTTTGAGACTATTATACATAATTTTTATTTTTGTATTAAAAATACTAATACAAAGAATTGAGGGCTAAGAAAAATAATGCAAAATGCTCTGTAACTTAAGTTTATTGAAAACGTTTTTAAATAGTCCTTTTGGTAGATCTCCATTATTTTGTTAACCAATTGGGCATTTGTTGTAAGTAATTCCCAATAATGTTTGCAGAACATGACTGTGTTATGCTGAGATTTTTGGTTTCGAATGGTAAAGTAGGCAGACCTCCACTGAAATTCTGCTCTGATGCTTCAGTGTGACGTAATGGAGAATTTGGGTCCTCAAAGGCTGTGCCAGCGGAACCCAAACTTTGATGGTACCTACTAAGCTACAAAAAATTCAAATGCAAGACTTAGGATGGATTGACATCCAAACGCAAGCACAGCTATGTGCAGAGATGCTCATTACCTAAAAGTAGGCCAACAGCTGGTCAATTTCTTTTAAAAGAACAATGCTTGGCACATAGTAGGCACTTAATAAATGCTTCTTTCCCTCCCTCCCCTGCCCATTTTCAAGGTCACAGCAATGCATAGAAAATCAATTTTACTAAGCTGTGGAGAGTTTGCATTGAGAGCTAGTTGGTAGAAGAAATATTCACATGGATGAAATCATAGATATTTTGCAGTATTGAAAATATAATGTACAGTGTTCTCAAAAGTGACTTCAGGGGGAAAAAACAAGAAGATATTTTGAGTGTATTTTGCTTTCACCTAATTAAGGTCTTTTGAGACTTTTGTGGATTAACAATTGGGGTCAAGTAGGTGCCAACTTTTTCTCCCTCTGCAGTGAAAACAAGAACCTGCATTTCCCATAGTCCAGCAGTGCCTGGGACTATCAGGACTGTGCCTGCTTTAAATTTGGTCTGAGAAAAACAATTTTATCGGCAGTGTGGTGGTAGAATGAAAAGAGAGTGGAACTGGAATCAAGAAGACCCAAGTTCAAATCCTGCTGTCAGATGCTTTCTTAGCTGTGTAGTCTCATGCAAGTCACTTAGCATTTCTAAGCCTCCATTTCCTCATCTGTAAAATGAGGGGCCAGACTCAGTGGCATGATTCTAGACTTAAGAGTTTCCTTGCCGCTAGCTTTGACAGGATCCTGGCTCTACATCATATAATTCAGGATTAGCATCAACATTGAAGAGATCTATATGATAAATCAAGGTCAACATGCATGGTTCTATGTTGCTATAGGAAAGAGATGGATTAGTAATTAAATTCTAACTGGTGTCATTTTGCTTTGAAATGAAGTTAAGTTTTAGGTGTGGTGCTTGGAAAGCTGAAGGAGTCTTGGCCATAAGAGTTCATTGTACAATTATACTTCAAAATGTCTCTTTTTTTTGTGGGTTAAGTGACTTACCCAAAGTCACATGGCTAGTAAGTGTGTCAAGTGTCTGAGGCCGGATTTGAACTCAGGTCCTCCTGACTTCAGGGCCAGTGCTCTATTCACTGCGCCACCTAGTCACCCCAAGATGTCTCTTAACTGGTCAATTCTTATTGGGAAATTAAAGCCGGGTTCCCCCACAGACTTAATCATGACAGAAAAAAATATTTTCTCCAAATAAAATTTAATATCAAAAATAAAGATTTGTAGTACAGAAAATATCTGAGTCCGTTGCAAAGACACACCCTGTTTCAGCTGGTTGGAGGAAGGTTCAGCTCTCTGGAGAGTAAGATTAAACTTGGCAGCGGTAACTGTCAGATGCCTGAGAAAAGACGTTCAGTGGCTCACATTGGTTAATTTTAAAGTATGATACTTGGTTTTAGGATATATGGGAAAGAGTCCACTTACATGCATGGAAATAACTGATTTTTGCTTCTGTGTGAAAGGTATGAATTTAGAAGCTATGTCATTTTTTCCCCTGAGCTCTTTTCTCCATGTTTATTAAAGTATTAGAATCCTTGGTGAATGGCATAAGCAAGCTAAAAGTCCCCTGTTCTCTTAAAATTAAGAAACGGAGCTGGTAAGCTGATACATCAAAGTATTGTTGTTCAGTCATTTTTCTGTTGTGTTCAACTCTTTGTTGACTCCATTTGGGGTTTTCTTGACTGGAGTGGTTTGCTATGTTCTTCTCCAACTCATTTTATTATTATTATTTCATTCTCATTCATGAGAAAATTGAGGTAAACATGATTAAGTGACTTTCCCAGGGTCACACAGCTAGTAGCTGTCTATAGATGAGTCTTCCTATCTCCAAGCCTAACACTCTAACCACTATGAAACCTAACTGCCCCATATCAAAGCATAATGAACTGTTAGTGTTCAGAGTTTGTTTCAGTAATAAAAATATTCTTTATTCCATTTATAATTATAATTTGGACAAATTTATATAATGGTAACAATAGCTGATAATTATAGCTTAAAATTTACAAAGTGCTTTAATATATCATTTCATTTGAACACCACAACTCTAGGTCTAATTACCATCTTTTGCTACGGGTGAGGAAATTGAGGCTATTGGAGGTTAAGAAACTTGTCTAGACTCACATAACTCACAAGTGTGTGAGGTAGGATTCAAACTCAGGTCTATCTGACTCCAAGTTCAGCACTATAATTGCTTTGCATTAATTAGATTTTTTAAAAGATACATAACAATAGTAGCATAGGCTACTATTAGATTAGCAGGTGCATAAAGTCTTTAAGACTTCTATGATGTTATTAAATTATTTATCCAGTATGTTAGCCCATTAATCATATCCAGTTGCAAACTAGAACTATACAAAAGTGGAATGGATAGTCTTGCTTTCCCCTGCACTTTAGGTCTTTACACATAGGTTAGATGATCATAGTTCAGGTACATTGGAGTCTTTGGGGATCTTTTTTAAAGTGTAGTTTATACCAAAGTCCATTGGAGTATGAATTATTTGGTTTTCGCCTTGGCAAGACTACATCTGGAAGGTTATACATAGTTCTGGACAGTGCAGTTTAGAAAGGACAATTGTGAAGCACACAGATGGTGATGAAACCATTGATGTCAGGAGATGTCCATATCCTAAAGGGAGGTGAGTCAGGAAGGAGAGAGTTGTCCCTCACTGGAGGTACTGTGGATGTTGTAGGGGTCATTCTTGTTCTGTTTATTTGGGGAGATGACCTCTGTCATCTCTTCCTCAGAGATTTTGTGGATTGTCCTCCCACCCCACCCCCCATTTTCTAGGCTAAATATTCCCATTTCTTTCAACTGAAACTCATATGACATGAACTCAAGGACCTTTACCACTTTGGTTGCCCTCTCCTGGACACTTTTTGGCTTAACAATGTGTTTAAGTATAATGCCCAGAATTGAACAAAATACTCCAGGTATGGCCTGATTGGGCAGCAAGATGGCACAGGGTGGTCTGGACTCAGGGAGACTCATCTCTGTGAGTTCAAATCTGGCCTCAGACACTTCCTAGCTGTGTGACCCCAAGCAAGTCATTTAACCCTGCTTGCTTCATTTCCTTATCTGTAAAACAAAGTGGAGAAGGAAATGGCAAACCACTTCAGTATCTTTGCCAAGAAAATCCTAAATGGGGTCATAAAGAGTCAGTCATAGCTGAAAAAAATACCCAGCAACAGCAAAAGTAGTCTATTACCTCCTTATTCCCGTATCTCTCTTAATGTAGCCAAAGCTTTTTTGTACTGCCATTGCATACTGTTGACTTATTTTGAGTTTGCAGTCCACTAAAATCCCCAGATCTTTTTAGACAAACTACTTTTTACCCATGTCTCCCCTGACTCTGAGGTTCCATCCAGATCTAGACTTAGAATTCTATGATTTCATAGCTATGTAGTTGATTTTTTGGAGTTTATAATCATCTCTATTTGTGTTCTATCATTCACTGTGTTCATTTTCTTGCCCAGATTTGTGTCATTTGAAAATCTAGTAAATGAGACATCCATAGTATTATCTAAGTCATTGATAAAAATATTAAACAGCACATGGCCAAATGGATGTCTAAGACATGTCTGTAGACCTCCTGCTATGTTGACCGCAGACCATTAATGACCAACCATTGTTTTGAATGAGCTTCTTACAGAATCCTCATTAAGCAGTTGAATAATAAACTGGATGAATACAATGCATTGTGGGTCAGTGACCTCTTCACCCACAGCGATTTCTGAAGTTCAGGGGAATCCACTTCTCATGATTTCTTTGTTTACGATCCATGGCCATAGGGCTTTTATTTTTAAGTAATGATTCCAAGTACCAGTTTACTGTTAACTTATTCTAAGCAATGGCTTTGGGTAAAACTCCAGAAAGTTTCACTGAATGTATTTCATTGTAGAAACTGTTTTGCACATATTACATTTTCCCTCTAGTTTATAACGTTCCCCCAGTTACTTCCTTGTACTTCATTTGTAAAATGATTCATCTAAATAGAGAGCTGGCTTCTCCTTTCTCTTTTCATCAATTTCTGAACAAATTTGAAATACTAGAGGGTGAGGGTGCAGGAGAGAATTGAGTAAAAAACTGTCTCATTTCCTACCTCCCTGTACTATTTAATCTCAGTTCCCCACTAATATTATGGGGGAAAGCATTCTGCTCTTAAAAGAATTGGGGTGTATATATCAGGGCTACTGTAATGTTTCCATTTCAGTTTTAGGAACATATTTATTTAGGTTAGATATTTTCTGAGCTAAACATTGCTAGGGACACAAGAACTGGACATCTGTCTTCCTCCTCGTATAATTAGGCTAAAAAAGGATAATGTATTCTAGGGCCGAGTTTCATGTAGGCTGGCAAAAAGCCACTAAGATGACTAGACTCCAGGCCAGAGGACCAAAGATGATGTATCCTTGTTCACAAATAAACCTGCCCACTTTTTTTGTGGAAGATCCATGGGGACTGTGTCAACCTAGAAATAAGCACTTCCCTGCTTGGTTGTCAATGCAGCAGTATTAAAAGAGATGGAATACAAGACCTCCAGGATTCTTGTTTCAGTCACATCCTACTCAAGTACTGTTTTTAAAGGGTTTGATTCAGCACTCATTGTAATGAACAGTTTAAAGAACTTTAAGATACTTTATTCTAAAAGAAACCTTTCTGTTATGTGAAAGATAATAACAGGTGACAAGGGAAAGAAGAAGAATGACTAATGTGCTAAGTAGACCCTGACTGGTGAGAGGATTTTAGCTGTATTACTAGAAAAAGCACCCCACCCATCATTTTGTGATTGTCAGGTGTATTCCATTCCATTCGGAAGAGAGACCTCATCTCACAGCAAACTCTGCCAGTAAAGCTGTGTCAGGCTCTCTTCCAAGGCAGAATAGTATTTCCTTCCTTCTCATTTCAGTTGAGTGGGTACCTTCATTTAGGGAAAGAAAATATCACATCTAGCTAGATCTCACTAGACAAGAGAAGCACCTAACCCAGTGACATGTACACAGTGGGGAATCCATAAATACTTTGATGATGACAAACTGATTTAAATAGATTAAAAAAAAATTCTTCCCACCCCAATCCAAAACCTCGAATCAGAACATTATATTTTTACAGATTAGGCATTCAGATGTATTTTTACACATTCCTCTCATGTTCCTACACAGCCAAGCTCTGAGGTAAAAACAGTTTATGAGTTGATACGTACCAAACCTTCTCAAGTTGGTTTGTTCTTTTCATTAGCAAAGTTTCAGGGTTTGGGTGGCTTATAAATTGAAATGTTATTTTGAAAAATTAAGATCTGATTATAGTAATTTTGTTGTTTTATATAGCCCCCACATAAATTGCTCTTATAATGAAATTATGTAAATGGATTGACTCTCATCATTTAATTAAATTCAACAGCCATTTGTTAAGTGTGAAAAAGACAGTTCTGTATTGTGGGTGTGATACTATATTCCAGAGAAGGATTTGGATCTAGATGCCAAGTCAAAAGAAGAGGTGGTATCTGACCTTGTGGAGATCATAGTAAGAGGATATGGGTAGGCATAGGAGTGACAATTTATTTTATTGACATAGGCAGCTCATTTGGGGAGGAAATTCCATCTACCAGTGCAGGTTGGCACTTTCTTTACAACTTATGGAGAGTTGCCTAGCGCACAGAGAGGTGATGTGAAATCGGTCCAGGGTCACACAACCTGTACATGGCAGAGAAAGGACTTAAACTCAGCTCTTCAGGGTTCCAAGGCCAGCTCTCTATCCACTATACCTTACTGCTAAAAACAACTCAAACCAAGAGAGGTACAGATACACTGTTAAATAAAGTCCGAGTGGAGATAGGGTGGAATGCTTTGTTAAAGAGGTGGCATATGAGTTGAATTTTAAAGTATAGGTAGGAATTCAGCAAAGGGAAGGGGGAAGGGCATTCCCAGAATAGGGAACATGGTGAGTAAAACTCAGAGCATATACAAGGGACTCCAGTTTGACTGGGATTTAGAGCATGTGGAGTGGAGTAATATGAGAGAAGGCTGGAAAGCTAGGGTGGTTCTGGACTTTCTACCAAAGGCATCCAAACTGCTCCCCACCCAAGTCCCAATTCACTGTTATTTGCTCCTCCTCCTTCTGTCCCTCTGTCCAATATACAGATGCCATGAAAATCAGTATATCGAGTCCATGTTGTCATGAAAACAAGACCAAGCAGGATAGAAAGCTTCTTCCACTGGCTACCTGGCCCCTTTCCCTGATACTCATCCATGTCAAACCTATAGATCCTATGTCTCTATCCCACACTCTACCCTTCCCTTTCGTTATACCATGTGGAACCGCCATGTTGTCTTGTTTAACTGTCCTTAATACTAGACTTCTCACACTTTTCCATTTTCTTGCAATTAAGGGAAACTAGCTTCCCCCAGAAAACACTGCACTCCAGATCACCCTTCCCATACCCACCCAGAATGTTGCTCTTAGGTTTAGGAGGGGTTTCCCCTACCATGCACATTCAGTAATCAATCCTCCTTTGAGGTTCACTCCATTCAGATTTATTATCCCATTAGATCCCCGGGGCTTTTGCCTGGAGAGAAGAATCCTGGAGATCATTCATTCATTCTTTCTCCCTTCTCAAGTAGTTCAGTATCTTGCTCATAGTACTCTTGTCTATCCCAAACCCTGCCCTTTTATTTGGAGACTTTAATTTTCATGTGATCCCCTCATACATCTTTGTTTCCTAGTTAATCAATCTCAACTCCCATGATCTGCATTTTCCCTCCACCTCCGCCACATATGGGACCGGTCATGCACTCGATATCAGTTATAAAATGTTCCACTTCCACAGGTTGAAACTATAATCTCCTGCCCTACCTCCACACCACTCTCAAATCTATTTTTCATTCTCTCCACAACCCCATGTTACTTCATCTCTCCCAATTTTCTTAGACCATCACTCCGGCTCAGGCTTCAGTTTCCTCTTAAAATCTTGCTCTAACTAGTGCAACTTCACATTGTCCTCTACTCTCGAATTCCTTGGTCTGTTGTCCTATGGCCACTTATTCTTTCAAAATCTCAGCTCTGGGTCACTTCCACTATCTGTAACCTTATTGTTGAATTCTGATGGAGGAAGTTATGGAATCTTGCTGACTGGATCCACTACTAAATCCATTCTCAACTGGAACCTCATAACCACTTGTACCCTTTGTGACTATCACACTCTCTAAATCTACAGCATCTGTTCTAAGCCTTTATTCATGCCATCTGTAACATTACTCCCCCTTTCTCACTTCAGAGAACCTAGCCTTAACTGAAACAAAATAAAACAATTAAAGCTACACCTTGAAAGTTTCTTTGTCTTCCTAATTCCATACTTCAAATTACCTCAACATCAGCCCCCTTTCTCCCCTCCTTCTTTCCAGTCTTGAAGACTTGAGAGGTTGTACTCCCTGCCAATGCCGAGCCTTTTTCCTGTGCACTCCAATAGCTCACCTCTTCAATAGCTAATTTTGTAATCACTATCTTCTTGCCCCCACCTAAAATAATTTCAGGAGTATTTTGTAATTCACCTCTCTTTAATTTTCAACTTCTCTGTGCTGCTCCCAAATGCACTCAGATATCTTCCAGTCTTAAAAAAAATCCTTAACTATCATACCCCCAACCATCTTCCTATATCTCCTTCATTTCATATGCAAACTCTTAAGAGGAGCCCTCTATATTCATAGTTTACACATGCTTATTTACTTTTGCAACCATTCAAATCTCTAACTGCCCATTGTACTTCCCATCTGAATGTCCTATAGGTATCTCAGATTTAATATGTCAGAAAACTGAACTTGTTATCTTTCCCCCTGAATACCTCCTCTTATGTTCAGGCCATCATTCTTCCTGTTATCCAGGTTTGTACCTTACCCTTTGCCCTGACCTGTTATAAGTCCATCAGTTCACACTTGACTCTCCATTGTCATGATCCACATCTAATCAGCTTCCAAGTTTTGTTCATTCTGTGTCTTCAAGAGTTCTTGAAAATGTTCCATTTACCCCTCCCATACAATATCCATGCTAGTTCAGATTCCTGTCATCTTTTTCCTGGACTTTCATATCTACCTTCTAAATGGACTGCCTGGATTTCACCTGTATTCCATTCTCAGTGCTTATGCCAAACTGATATTCTGAAAGCATAGGCCTGACTATGTCACTTCCCTTTTTAAGAAGTTTTAGTGAAGCCTTATCACATTAAGCATAATATACAAACTGCTACAGATTGGCATGGAGAGTCCTTCACAATCTGGCTCCAGCTTGCCTTTTCAGGTTAATTACACATTATTTCCCCTCATGCGCTCCATGGTCTGGCTGTCTTGCTATTCCCCTCATACAACATTACATCTTTCGTTTCTGTTCCTTCACAAGGGTTGTCTCTTATGATTAAAATGCTCTCTTTCATTCTCCACATTTTTGAACTTCTACCTTTCTTCAGGGCTCATCTTAAATCCCAACTCCCTTAGGAAACCTTTCTTGATTCACCCAGTTGTTAGTCTCTTTATCCCCCACCTAAAATTTCATGGCTATTTTGTAAATATCATTTATGAATTTGCCTGTGAATATGATGTGTCCCCCTAGTAGAATGCTGGCTCCTTGAAGGCACACTGTCTTTCTTTTTCTTTCTATCCTCAATGCCTGGCACATGCGTTCAGTACATAATGTTTGATCAATTGTGATAGAGTTGGAAAACTAGGGTAGCGATGGATTGTAGGGGTTTGTGAATCTTTCCGCTTGGACAACTATTTTCTCCCTCAATACCCAAAGACCCAGTTAGTTATTCATTGCTCATATTTTTCTATATCCAACATACACACATCACAAAAAAAAATCAGAATGCTTTACCCATGTTGTCCTGAAAGTTGGGGACAGCAGGTTGGATGCATGAATTTTTGTCAATAGTTACACCTATTTTGAAAATCACAAAGCACTCTACAAATGCAAAGATATTAGTATGATTTTATTGTTATTTAATACTGAACTCATAAAAAGCTTAAGAAGTTAATTTTTAAAAATTAGTGATCTGCTAGATATTTTTTAAAAATAAAGTAGAATGATTCTTTACTTCTTTACTCTGTTATATTATAATGTTATGTTTGAACTGACATTAATTAATCTCTTTAATGAAGAAAGGAGTTGGACAGTTTGAAGTTCTCTTCAACTAAGCCTAAGCAATGTAATATACCCTGCAACTATAGTTACCAGCATTTTCTAACACTTACTAGTTTTTCTTCCAAGTTTTTAGGGAAGAAATGCCCACAAGAATGTCATAAATGAACTATAAATTTACAATGCATATGTTAAAATTCTAGCTCATCGTGAATTCATAAAAAAAACACTAGAACAAGATATTCATTACTTTTACATTTTGATGATTTTTTTCAACAGTTATTATATCTAATATTTGTTCTTTCATGGAGATTTATGATTGATTATTGGAAAAATCATAATAATGCTAAGATAAAGTAGTAAATATTCATTACTCCATTTAGGAGATCAGTTAAGTAAGGCCAGAAATTAACTGATTTTCCCAATGTCAGAGAGCATGTAAACCTGAAAACTAGTGTTAAAGCTTTTGAGTTTACTCTTGTTCTACTAGATTAACCTGTCTCAGCATTACAGAGTGTTAGACCAATAAGGCACCTTAGAGATTATCTAGTTCTGTGTTTTCCAAGCTCTTTCCCTTCTCACATCACAGAACTTCACTGAAATTTTAAGCTAGCAACCAAGAAGACTTCTAAAACAGTCTTCCACTTCTCCTTACTCTGTCCCTAAAATTTTCTTTCTTTCCTTCCCAGTATTCAAAGTGGAAGCAGAGGGAGTGTGAGCTACTTGGATAGAGTTGCTACATCAACATCAAGCCAGGAAGAACAGGCAGCACTCTGAAGCTGGGTATAGGGGTTGGGGAATATGGAAGCCTTGGGATATGAAGGGAAGTTTTGTATATACTAGTGAGACACAGTACAGTGTTTGCAAACCACTGAGTTGTTTAATGCTCTCATGTTATAGATGAGGACAGTAAGATACAGAGAGGCAAAATAAATAAATAAACAAACAAACAAATAAATAAATAAATAAACAAAAACTAACTAACTAAATAAATAAAAAGACACAGAGAGGCAAAATAAATAAATAAATAAATAAACAAACAAAAACTAACTAAATAAATAAAAAGACACAGAGAGGCAAAATAAATAAATAAATAAATAAATAAATAAATAAACAAAAACTAACTAACTAACTAAATAAAAAGACACAGAGAGGTAAAATAAATAAATAAATAAATAAATAAACAAAAACTAACTAAATAAATAAAAAGACACAGAGAGGTAAAATAAATAAATAAATAAATAAATAAACAAAAACTAACTAACTAAATAAATAAAAAGACACAGAGAGGTAAAATAAATAAATAAATAAATAAACAAAAACTAACTAAATAAATAAAAAGACACAGAGAGGTAAAATAAATAAATAAATAAATAAATAAACAAAAACTAACTAACTAAATAAATAAAAAGACACAGAGAGGTAAAACAAATAAATAAATAAATAAATAAATAAATAAATAAAACAAAAACTAACTAACTAAATAAATAAAAAGACACAGAGAGGTAAAATAAATAAATAAATAAATAAAATGCCTAGGGTCATGCAACTAATATTTCAAGACCTGCTATTCAAACCCAGGTCTTCTAACTATAAGTTAGGTGTTCTTTCTACTATATAACCCTCTCTTGAGACACATTATCTTACTTAAATATTCAATGAAAACTAATCTAGTTTTCACATTTAAGAGGTGCCTTATTTCTTGGGTTGACTCACCCAATCTTGAAGACTTGGATAGTGAGTGTGACAATGAATACGAGGCACTATGCAAAGAGAATAGAAGTATCTTAGTGGAAATGAGCTTTCTTTTTGAATAGGATCAGGGTAGTGGCTAATTATGCCACCTGATGGTTAAATTCATATATAACACCATATGTAATAGTCATAAAATTCTATTCTTAAAAATACTTCTATAGATTGCACTGCAGAATTTATAGCAATTTCTCTAAAATAGTAAACCAGGATTGGTATGGGTATCATTGCAGGTATATAAAATTAGATTATACTAAAATCCCAAATTGATACTATAATCAAAGAGATTGTGTCTAAATCACCCCCATGAGGATACACAGGTTAACAGCGGGATTTTTTGTGTTAAAGACTTTCATAAATAAATTAATGAAACATTCAGTTATGGGATGTCAGTTTACAATGATCTTTTGCTTCTCTGAATAATTTTCAGTGTGTTTTTTTTCTTATTACTTAGGAAACTCTTTGTTGTCACAACTCTTATGGATGTTACTTTATTTCCTATTGCTTTTCTAGTAAACTCTGAAAGAAACATCATGGAAAGCAATAGCAAGATATAAGGTTTGGGGTACTCAAATGTCCCTCATGATGTTGTCAGTTTGATTCCTAAATTTCAATTTATTTCTCTCCCTGTCATTGGGATAGCATTTCTAAATGTCTTTAAAAAAGTAACTTGTAAAGATGCAAGTGGATCTCTCCAAAGCACAATGTGTTCTGAGAAGCAGTACAATCACTTAACTGGCACTTTTCATTGCCATTTATTTCTGTGCTTTTGCAACAGGTTTGGCTAAGTTACCCAGCATTGCAAATTATAAAGCCACATGGAAAGTGACTTTTCAGCTAGTTAGTGATTTCCACCCATGATAAAAATCTAACAATTTGAGTCACAAAAAGTGAGTTCTAACTACACCAAACACCTAGACCAGCATAGAAGGATGGTAGTAGAAAGTGGTAAGAAAAGTGTTTTGTAAACATTAAAGCACTATAAATGTGTTATTATTTGTTATATGTTATGTGTTATTATATACTACATAGAACAATGTAATGCAATAATGTAATATGATAAATATAAATAGTAACACATTAATAGCACATATAATATGAGTCATGTAAGAATACATAATTAGAGTTGGAAGGAATTGTAGATGCCATCTAGTCTAACCTGTACCTGAATAATAATAGTCCCCTCTGAAGTATCCAGTCTGTGTTTAAAGATCAATAGTGAATAAAAATTCTCTTATAAACAAGGAATCCCATTCCATTATTGGGTATCTCTAGTTGTTAAAAACTTTTCCCTTATACCAAACTTAAATCTGTCTCTTTGAAACTTTCCCTTCATTCCGACCTCTGGGGTCAAGCAAAATAACAACAATGATGATGGTGATGATAAATAATCTTACATTTATGTTTTAGTTTAAGGTATTTTGATAAAATTATGGTAAACTATTTTTAGTGCATTCATCTGTATATTAGCACTATTTTATAGTTAAGGAAATGGAAAACAGCTACTAATATACAAGCCTAAGCTTTCCTGACTCCAACTTAAGTACTCTTTCAATTATACCAGACTCTATGTTTGATTGCTTCTGGATCTTTTTTTTTTAAAGCAATTGGGGTTAAGTAACTTGCTCAAGGTTACACGGCCAGTTATTTTGTGTGGGTGCCAAGTATCTGAGGCCAGAACCGATCCCGGATCTCCTGACACTGTGCTGGCACTCTTACTGTGCCACCTGGCCACCCCTTGCTTCTGGATCTTGCTTAATTTATTACACTGATAACTTGTGGGTTATCTTTGTGGGTTTTTTAAAAAAATGGTAGGAGAGAATTATGTTTGTTACTTTATTATATATTTCACTATTATTCTCGTTATTTCCTCTGAGATACCTGACATATTCTTCCAAATATATTTTGTAGTTATTTTGTCTAGTTCCATAAAGAAACTCCTTGATAATTAGATAAATTTGAAATTAATTTATGTAGTAGTACGATTTTTATAATATTGGTACATCCCATTCAAGGACAATGAATATTGTTCCAATTATTTATCTTCATTTCTTTTAAAAATGTTTTATTGATACTCTTGCCTTCCTTCTTTCTTTCCCTCCTTCCTTCTTTTTCTTTCTTTCTTTTCTTTTCTTTCTTTCTTTCTTAAAATAGTTACCATTTGCCAATGATTTCCTCCTCTCTACCCCAGGAAGCCTTTCCTTATAACAAATAAATATAATTAAACAAAATAAATAAGCAAATTGGTGATTTATGGAAATGTATACCTCATTTTTCACCTATTGTTCACCATCTCTTTGTTGATAGGCAGGAGACATTCTTCACCATCAATTCTTCTGTAGTCCTTATTAGTAAATGCATTGATCAGAGTTGTGAAGCCTTGCAATATCTTCATGTATTCTGTAGTTTTTAAAAATATGACTTGTCTTCCTATCTTTTTCCTGATGGGTTTCCTTAGTAATAAACATAAAGGCTTATAATTTTTTTTGTTTTATTTTATGACTTGCTTTTTTAGTGAAGTTATTAATTGTTCTAATTTTTTTTATCAGATCTCCAGGATTCCTTAAGCAAGCAATGAGGTCTTTCTCACTGTCAGGCAAACTCTCTATCCACTGTACCATGCTGCCACCTCTCCAAATCTCCACTGTCTTAAAAATCATTCATAATAGCTTAACAACAGCACTTGCCATTTCTTTCAAGAGTCTGAGAGGTAATGTTTCTGGGCCTGCTGACTTGAACCCATCAAAAGCAGCCAGATGCTATCTTATGATCTTCTAATTGGGATAATGGATAAATCATAGAGTTTTAACCCTCTATTAACCATTTATGCTGTTATTAGCCCAAATTGAAGCAAAATGAAAGTTGAATAGTTTTCCTTTCTTTCCATTATTCATTATTATCATCTCAACCATGCCAACTAATATTCCTTTTGGTTCTTTGATCTTTCTCTTTCCTCCAATATAGTTTTAAAATATTGTTTTTCTTGTCCTTAGCCAGACTTAGATCATCCTCATTTTTATACCCCTAATATTGTGCCACACATATATTTACTGTTTCTAGAGTCAGAGGATCTGGGTTAAAATTCTTATTCAAATCACCTAACTTCTCTTGTCCTTAGTTTCCTAGTCTTCAAAATGGGAACATTTATATAAATACCATATACCTTACAGGGTTATTGAGAAGATCAAATGAAAAACTGTATATGAAGTACTGTAAAGTGAAATTTCTTTTTTTTTAAAGCAATTGGGGTTAAGTAACTTGCTCAAGGTTACTCGGCCAGTTATTTATGTGTGATGCTGAGTATCTGAGCCTGGATTTGATCCCCAGGTCATCCCAACACTGGAGCCAGTGCTCTTACTTGCTGAGCCACCTGGCTGCCCCTAAAGTGAAATTTCTTTATCTCACATACGAGTATAACCTATTGTTACTTCAATATCTCAAGAGATCTGTGATTTCAAATTTGTGGATACTCCCCCCACTAAAACAGATCACAGCTTCTCCTGGGTTTAGTAGATTGTCTTCAGGAGTTGCTCTGGTGGAGAGATAATCAACTAGTGACTCATCTTTTGGTGATGAAAATCAATTTTTTTTTGCTTTTTTTTTTTTTGGAAGGCAATTAGGGTTAAGTGACTTGCCGAAAGTCACATGGCTAGTAATTGTGTCAAGTGTCTGAGGCCAGATTTGAACTCAGGTCCTCCTGACTCCAGGGCTAGTGCTCTATTCACTGCACCACCTAGCCGCCCCAATCAAAATCAATTTTTACCTTTATTTGGTATCTATTGTACATCAGGGATAACCAAGAATATTTGACCAAGTTGAAACTCAGCACCTTGAAAACCTCTTTGATGTAATATTTAAGTAAAGAACATTAATAACAGTTATTCTGATGTATATGTGTGGGGGTAGGGTTTTTACTAGAAAACCAGCTAAGATTTTGAATAAAAATCCAGAAAGCCAATTAGAAAATTTTTTTAAACACATTTCTAATTAGCATATTTCAAGGCTGAAGGGCATTAATGTATAGAGAAATAAATTTATCTTATTTTCTTGACATCAATTCTTCCATAAACAACTTGTCAAAAAAAAAACCCTTTTAAAATTTTACTCCTTGATTCAATTGATTTCAGTGCCTACTATGTGCTACTAGGAGGGGGAACGTAGACTCAAGACCACATGTGACCTTCTAGGTCCTTGGGTGTAGCCTTCTGAATGAGTCCAAGTTTTACAGAACAAATCTTTTTATTTTTTTACAGAACACTTTTTTAGATAACAATTTTTTTTCAGAAAAAACCATTTTTTATAGAACATTTTTTTACAGAACAAATATTTTTATTAAGGGAATTTGTTCTGTGAAATTTGTATTAAGTCAAAGAGCTGCACTTGAGAACCTGGAAGGCCATATGTGGCCTTCAGGCCACAGGGTCTGCACCCCTACACATTGTGCTGAGTATACAAGGATAAAAGCAACTGGTCCTTACCTTCAGAAAGCTTACATTGAGGTGGGGAACAGAAAATAATATAGTGTATTTGCTGGTAAGTAAATTCAAAGGAATTTTTGGAAGGAGATAGCATTGAATAAAAGGATTGGAGAAAGCTTTGCAGAAGAAAAGTGATATATGATGTAAACCTTTAAGGAATATAAGAGATTCTGAAAAAATCAAGATGATGGGGAAGAGCTTTCAGAGAAGGAGGTGGATTTCTGATCCTTGGTACTAAAATCTGTGGAAACACAAAGTACGTGAGGGGTAGCAATACTAAAGCAAACCTGGAAAGACTAGATAGAATCATATTGTGGAAAGTCTCAAATGAAATGCTGAAAACTTTATATTTTACATTAACAAAGCTTTTTAAGTAACCTTTGAGCAGGAGAGTGACATTGCTTGAACTTGTGCCCTAAAAAGATTATTTTGGCAGCTGGGAAGAAGATGGAGTAGATAAGAAAAGGCTAGAGATTAGTTAGGAAACAATTGCAATAGAACAGCTAAGATGAGATATTAGTCTGAATTAGGATGGTGTACATGTAAGTAGACAGGAGAAGAAAGATGTGAGAAATGTTATGGAAGTGGAATTGACAAGACATGACAGCTAACTGAATGTGGAAGGCGAGGGAGAAGACGGAGTTAAAGTTGATTTTTGAGCTTATGAATAAGAGTAACTGACAAATATAAGTAAAGTTGAATGAAAATAGGGAAGTTTTCAGTAAATGTGGGTTTAGGGGATAAGGTGATGAATAGCACTCATCAGGAGCATGTTGAGATGTTGATGGGACACCTAGGTTGGTATGTCTAGTAAGAAGTTAGTGATGGGGCAACTAGGTGGCACAGTTAATAGAGCACAGGCCCTGAAGTGAAGAGGACCTGAGTTCAAATCCAACCTCAGACACTTAACACTTACTAACTGTGTGACCTTGGGCAAGTCACTTAACCCAAATTGCCTTGCATTCCCTCCTCAAAAAAAAAGTCAGTGTTGTAGTTCTTCAACTCAGGAGAGAGATTGAGACTGGAATAGAGATTTGGGAGTAATTGCCATGACATGATAATTGAATAGTGGTTTTCATCAAGGCTAGAGATTGTAGAATAAAAAGAGAAGAGGGTAAAGGCTAGAATGTTATAGACACATATTTTGGGAGACATGAGTAAGGTGATGATGCAGGAAACCCAGAAATGAGACTAAAAGGAACATTCAGATAACTACATGCATTCATTTGCCATAGATCTGGAGTAGCTCATTAAGATTTGTGGGCCAAAACAATTCACAGTTTTTCTAATATTAATTTTGGATCTGTAGCAGCAAGATGGTATTTTAAATTGAGCATCAGTTTCTAAAAATAAAATGCTTGTTTTTGAAATATTTAAATAACCTAACCAGAGGAACATACATACCTCAGTATAGCTACCATAATTTGCATTTCCTAGGTAGTAAATAATAAAGCATTTTTAGAATGATTTTTATTAAAGAAAAAATAGTGCTGTAATTCTTAGATGTTTTAAAGTACTTATCTGAATAGTATAGTCATATAAGCTCTGAGGGTCCTTGTTCCAACTACCACTCTTACAGAGAAGTCATGTCCCTGAGTCAGACTACATCTCTTGCTCAGAGTTCTGAGAATACCAGAGAGGGGTTGGGAATGCCTTTCTCTAATGCCATCAGCTTGGGTCCCCACTGGTGTGCTTCTCCCTCGGACTATCAGTTGAGGATCAACCAACCTTAAGCAGGTTTTAGAAAGAGGTATTTACTAAGGTACTAAAATAAGAGCATTTGGTCTAAAGTATGTTCCCCAGGGCTGTGATGCACTCTCTCATGAACTCATAAAAAGAGTCCCAGGAAAAGTAGGCTCAAGCACAGAGAGAACATGGGGAAAAGAGACACAACTCCTGGTTGATGGAAATCTTTTTGTCCTATCCACAGAGTTCCCCTTAAGCCTGGTGAAACTGTGAGGTAACCTTGGCTCCCAATGCAGCCATGATCATTGCCTAATCTGGGAATATTGCTAGAATACCAATGGGAGGGTGGAAACCCCAACATTCTCTGGACCCAGGCTGCCAATTTGAAAAGAAGTTGGAAAATTCTTCTTCTTCTTCTTCTTCTTCTTCTTCTTCTTCTTCTTCTTCTTCTTCTTCTTCTTCTTCTTCTTCTTCTTCTTCTTCTTCTTCTTCTTCTCCTTCTCTCCTCCTCCTCCTCCTCCTTGCCCTTCCCCTTCCCCTCCTTCCTCCTTCTCCTCCTCTTTTTCCTCCTCCTCCCCCTCTTTTTTCTCATCCTCCCCTCTTTCTCCTCCTTTCTTCCTTTTCCTTTCCTTTTCCTCCTCCTCTTCTTCTTTCTCCTTCTCCTCCTTTCTTTTCTTCTTCTTCTCAACAAATAATAAACACAGAAAAATATAAAATTTCTGATCTTTCAGTCAGTTCTGTGATTCCAAAGATGTAGTCTGCCATAGCATATTGTTCATATTTCCATCAAATGATCCTTGATACATGTATAGCTCATTCTTACAAAGATTTTATAAGGATTAGAAAGTGGGCAAAGGGTTGGTTGTTCTTGATGTCCTCTTAATCTCCTTTTTTCAGTAGTTTGATTATCTATGGCGTCCCTCCCCACATTCTTTTATTATCCTTCCACCCTCCATATGTTACAAAATTATTTAATACTTTGAAGATGGTTTTACCTTTTGCACAAATTTGCCCTGTTCTAGTCTAGCACAATCATTTTCCTTGACTCTGTCTTTTGAAAGACCATTGCTATTCCCTTATTAGGGACCACAATGTTATATTCCAAATGTGGTGGTTCCACTACCATTGGTAATGAAACTAATTTATTATGGAAATATTGATATATATATGTATCATTTTCCTTTTACTTATTGTCTCATTAGCATTTTTAAATGCCATTATTTAAAGATAGCTATACCTTGCCTTTCTTCATTTAATAGGGCTACATGTAAAATTACACTTGGGTTTTTTAAAATTGCATAAGTACAGGATGGAAAGGGCACAGCTATCCAACATTTCATGGGAAAAACACCTGCTAACTTGATATAAGTTAACAGTGTGTCATGGTAGTGAAAAAAATTTATGTGACCTTAGATATCATTAATAGAAATTTGGAGTCTGGAAAAATGGAAGTGATGGTTCCACTGCCCTCCATTCTGGTCACACCATATCTGTAGTATTGTCTTCAGTTCCAGGTGATGCAGAACTGTTCCACCTTTCAGAGTTAAGTTGCCAGGATAGCATGGGACTCAAGACCATATCATAGCAGCGTCAATTAAAGGAACTCGTGTTTAATTTAGAGAAGACAAGACGTGGGGGTGGAGGATGAGATCACTGACTTTAACCTTATGGAAATTTGTCATGTCAAGACTTATTCCATTTAGTCCCAGAGAGTAGAACCAATAGGTTAAAGCCACAAGAAACCAGAAAAAATGAGAAAAATGATGATGATAGTGATGTCAACTTGTACAATGTTCATTGGATGTGGCAAAATGATGCATTAGATCACCCAGGAAAAGACAGATAGCTCCCAAACTATCAATTAACTATGGTGAGCCTATTTATGTGTTTTGGTATTGGGCCCATCTCTAACAACAATAAAGAAAAAAGGTTCTTTTTTCCATTTTAACTGAGTAGAATTCAAATCCACAAAACAAAATAGTAAATTTCTAGTCAGTGAGGCTGTTGGAGCTAAGATCACTAATTCAAGCTGTTATCCAAATGGCAAATTTGGGTACAAGCTAAATGCATATATACCTCATGTCTTTTATAGCTGCAATAATTTTACTGCCCAGGCAATTCCTTTGTAGGAAGTTTTTTTGAGTTGGATTTGACTGACTGATTCCATCCTTTGGGCTAAACTACATGAGGGACTATAATAGCTCTGAGAACAGCCTGGACTGTGGTTTAATACTGCACAAAAATTGTAAGGACCTATGGAGATGGCAAGAAGAACCCAAGAAAACTACTTAAGTCACACTCAATTTTTCTCCCTGAATCCTACAGGAATCTTAAAGACCTGATTAAATCCAGCTTTTTTTGTTGTTCCATTTTGTTTTTGAAGCATCAATGAAATACATTATGGCATGTTACCTAAACCACAAGCAAACAATATATGCAAAATGCCCTTCTCAGTGACTGCATTGCATTCAAAAAATACAGAGTATTTAATCTGTCATTTGTTAGTAAAGGACACCAAATTTGCCTTGGAAATCCAGTTAAGTGGATGAGAGTTCAGATAAATTTTTGAAAATTATCATCCAACAAAACAGGCATAGGTCTGTTCCTCTTCTTGTTGGTCAGTTGGTTTTCAAGATGTAATGTGATAGTCACCAAATGAGACTATGTTTACATAATTGAAGAATTTAAAGCCTAGAACATGGGAACAATATTAGCGGTGATAAAACTTCCAGAAGAAAATGCACATTAGGGACATATGAATACAAAGAGTGGGGAAATAAGGGGAGGAAAATGTCAGGAGGAAAAAAGGGAACATTAGAAGATATTTGACAAGAAGAAGGTTGTTTTCTCCAGAGATCCCTGTCTTGTCCACCAAAAAAAAAGAAAGAAAGAAATAAGAAAGGAAGAAAGCAAATAAATTGGAGGCTGTATGTATGTAATAGGAGCAGAATATAAATGCTCATGGCATGGAAAGAAGTAAATACCAATAAAAGGCATTTTTTTCAAAATGTTTGAGAGTAGGAATATCTTTGGGCATTACTAAAATGAAAAGGGGCAAAGTATTGATGAGGTCAGTTTGTTCTGAATTATTCCTGACTCAGCAGCTAGGGCATCCACATCTTCTTTCGGACAGTGATACTCAATAAAGAGAGGGGGTGAGCTTCATAGGCCAAGAAATAGAAACAAAGACTATCTATCATACTATCGAGCATTGCCAGTGCCAATATAACTAGAACTAAATGTAATATCTAGGGAAGAGCAGTGCAGGGCTTTCTAACTCAGTCTGTATTTCTCAATGAGGGAGAAAAAAAGACAGAGACAGAGAGAGACACTGACAGAGACATGCAGAGATAGAAAAACAGAGCACAACAGAGACAGGACAAGTATGTGTAACTGTTGGCAAAAAGTAGAACTTAAATGCTCCTGTCTGTTGTCCCAGCTGAGTGATGTGCAGGGAGTCATAGAAAACTATAAACTATTAAATACACACGCAAGTGCATCTTGATCTCATCGATGTGATTATTCCCTCCCACAATGCGGATCGCAACTCATCCTGTGTGATTTTGTCCATGTCCTTCTATAAATTCAATACAAAGGATCCACCCAGTATGCTAAGATCTAAGGGAAGCACTGGAGTTGCTGTCCCTCACCACGGCCACACAACCAGCTCATCTCTTTCTCCCTAATTTCCTTGTGGACATTCTTTATTTGTATTCTTTACATTTCTTATTTGCTATACAATGAAACCTGTTCATCACCAATGTGCACCTCTCTGGCACTCTTTAAATGATGCTCATCTTCAGGTCTTTGGAGATTTTTATGTTAGATGATTTGTAGCCATATAACAATGCTAGAAGAATAATGGTGTTAAAAAGTTGGGGTTTTGCTTCTAAGAGGAGTTCAAAGTCATTATAGTAAATTTACAGTTTCCTTAAGGCAATCCAGCATGCCTTCCTCTTGTTTAATTCAGGGGCTAACATATCATCCATTTGTATCATATGTCTCTAATATGTAAGGATATGGAAAAAGACCATTGCTTTTATTGATACACAGGAAACTACCACATGAGAAAACTTCTACCAACGAATGCTGACATACCCTTTCTCTCTAATTTATATTTGTAGAAAGATATAAAGAGCATTGGTGTGTGTGTGTGTGTGTGTGTGTATGTTGTATGACTTCTTTTCTATTCCTTAGGCTTTCCATTACCCATTTTTATTCTGAATGGGCTTGAATAGTTCAGGAACAAATTGGCAGATTTGACTTAAATTTTCTAGGTATACATTACATAGATATTCATATATAGTTATAGATATAAAATAATTGATGAGCTCTATACATCTTCCATCAAACTGTACATCATAATTTGAACAAAAAGACTTTTTTGTTTTGTTTTGTTTTGCTTTCTGGAGGGCAATTGGGGTTAAGTGACTTGCCCAAAGTCACACGACTCAAAAAGACATTCTATAGACACTTGGTTTTTCCAGAGTAGGTGGTTGAACCAAAGTCTTTTAAATGGTTATGGACCTCTTTCAGAAGGTTTTGCAATGTTTATGGTCTTGATGCAGTCAGAACTTTGTCATTTGCAAATAGGTGCATCTGTAAGAACCTATCATTCACAGAAAATCCTCCTTCAACTTGGATTTTGTGTTGGATCTATTCCATCATGATACCAAACACCCCTAGGTAATATGCCTCTTCCTGTTTTATGTTTCATCTGATATTTCTGATGAGAACATCAGTGAACAAGTTTATCTGTATTATTACATCCTTCCAGGAATTTTGAATTATTATGATTTATTGATGGGAAACACCTACTTTGAAGAGAGAACACTGAAGACAGCATTTTGCTCTATTGAATCAGGAGTTTTTAAAAATAATCAATAGGCAATAAGTACAGTAATATATTCTTTCTTTCAGTCAATTTTTCTATAAAGATGTGGTCTACACTCAAAAAGCAAAAAAAAAAAGTCAATCAAAAACAGGTCTGCTAGGTAGCTCAGTGAGTTCAAATCCGGCCTCAGACATTTAACACAAAAACTAGCCATGTGACCTTGGGCAAGTCACTTAACCCCAATTGCTCTCCAAAAAGCAAAAAAATAAAACAGTCAATCAAAGATGTGGTCTGCTATGAAATATTGTGAAAATCTGTACAATCCCTGCAAATATCCTCATTTATTCATGTGAGTGTAGATTATTCTCATTTTTAAAATGCATGGTAAAATAGGTTTATAGGTCTATAGAGATGAATGATTTCTTTGGGGGGGGGTATAAATGAATTCTGAGATTTTTATCCACACATTTTTTTCCTTTGGCATCTTCTTCATAAGATATGATGGGAATTGACTGTTAGGTTAAATTTCATATGTGGTTCTACTTTCCTTAATGATGAAAACAAATTTCAAGTGTTTGCATATCTTTTCCCTTTTTCTTTTGTTTATTATTCTATCATTTTCTTCTTTAATTGCCTTCAGATTGATTTTACTTAGATGGGCCTCTTGCCAATCTTTTTACAATTTTTACTTATCACTGTTTCTTTATTATGTAGTAACATTGCTTATAATCTTCCATTATCTTTCTCTGTAAGATTTTTACAAACAAGTACTCTAAACCAATATTTGGTTCTCATCTCTCTAAACTAGGTAAGTAAATGAAATCTTTTCTGACTAAGGTTCTTTTTAGGTTATTTTATGCTTTCCTTTCCAGTGGTAATCAATTTAAATCACTTAAAATATAATATTGTAATTGACAATATTTTTCTTCCTTTTATTACCTATTTTTATTATTAATAACTTCCTTGAATAGGTTATGATTGAGCTATTTAAGATTTGTGTTCTTCTTTGAAATGTTTATCCTTCCACTAACTTTTTTCTAATTTGATCTTTGCTCTAACTAGTCAGTGGTGCACAGCTGATTCATGGATAACTCCTAAATTAGCAATGAGTTATTTTCCATATGGGGAAATATAATAAATTTCATTTTTGTGGTGTTATTCAGTGCTTCTCAGTCCCATCACCTACTGATTCTTTTCTTTAAAAAATATTCATCATATAGAAATAGGAAGTTTCTGTGTAGCCTACAAGTCATTGGCCAATGTCTTTTCTTATTTCTGAACCTATTTTCCCCTATTATTTCTTGTCACCCTCACCTATTTCCCTTTGCATTGAAATCATCAAGTATCAAATGTATATTGATTCAATTTGAAAGGTCTTATTGTGTTCTTCACAGGCTTTTTTTTTTACCTCTGCATAGTTTGAAATAGATTTTGGTAAATAAATGTCAATCATTTTCATGGTTGTCTTTTTTCCAATTCTTTTCATGAGCACTGAGATACAAGATGAGTAAATATGTCATGAAATGTTTTCTTTTGTCCCTTAGATACACAATAAAACCAACCCCATCAATTCCTGTATGTGGCTCTGCAAGTAGTGCCTGTGAACCAGCCTTCCATTTAGTGAAAACTTCCTTCTTGTTTTATTTATAGAAAATGTGTTAAGATTGACATGATTCTGGTTTTTTATGGGTAATTGGACAAGAACCTCTTTTTAAAAAAAATACTAATATATGTTAAAAATCTATCATTAATCTATAAAAAGTTATGTGATTCTTTGCATACTCTTCTGAATCTTGGATGGTCCTATGCTTGTACATTAATTATAACAAACAAAGTAGCTATGGAGATGATTAGCTATTTTTCATTATCAATATCTTTAAATAGAACAAGATTAAATTGTTGCAATTGTATATGCTATCTTTTTCTGATTTTCATTCTTTCTTCCAGTTTTGTAGTAATTTTGATCTTTGAAGAAGTGAGTAGAAAAAAATAAATAAATTTTAACTACAGAAAAGAAAAAAATTAATTTTTTAAATAAAATTGAGAAAATTCAGAAATGACTTCCACATCAGTAACAAGTTATTTTTGGTCCATTAATATATTATTAATCAACTTCATTAGATTGAATGGTATTGATATAAGTAATCTTCTTCATTAAGAAATATAAAAGCACCAGGCATTATTTATAAACATATATATGCTTATATGTATGTGTAGGTTTTTTCAGTCATATGCTTCCCAATTTCTTATTTAATTTAATGCTTTGTGACACCATCTGTTTGACCCTAAGTCCTGGTTTCTGGTCAAATCTTGTTGAAAGCATCACATAACTACTTTGTTCTGGTTCCAGAGGCCTCACTTCACCATATCTAATAGGAGTGCTGACCCAAACTCTAGGAATGCTGATGGACATGGGCTTGGCAGGCCTCATTGTTGATTAGAATGAGCTCTTTCCTTCCCCTCCTGGGAAGTCAGGAGACCATGTTTTCCTGGCGCTCTTATGTCTTGCCAGCTTGGGAAATGAGACACATAGTCTGGCATCTGAAATCTGGTTTCTTCCCTGTGGCCAGAAATCCATTCCCATTTCCAAATTGGTGGTAATATAAATACCACTCTAAAAAATGCTTATACATAGGAGCAATAAAGAGTTCAATAATAAAGTAGTGCTATAGTATGCCTTGCTAATTTTACAAAATCTCCAGATTCCACCAAAATACCAAGCCAACAAATATTTCAAACAATTAACTCAAATATTATATATAAACTCTCTTACCTATGGTGACTACCCAAGGAAATACCACATTCCCTGTTGCCTTCACTATTGTTTCTACATTTTGTTATTGTTCGGTTGTTTCAGTCGGGTCTTTATATAGCTCAACCTTAAACCTTCTCTGGTCAATTCTATCTGTCTCCCCTCTCTACTAGCGGCTTCCATAAGGCCCTGTGGAATATCCATTCAATTGTAAGAAAACTTGTCTAGATCCTTGACCTTTTCCACTAATGCTTCTTCCCTCTCCTGGCTCTAAATCAAATCAGACTTGACTTTCCCCTGGTGGCACTATCACTAATGGTTCTGAACTCTCCAATGAAGGTTGATCTTTTTCTCAGCCCATTTGTTCAACTCACAAGAGTAGGAGGGATTGGCATGAGCCTGGCTACCCTCTGCCTCTCCCAAATCCTTACTTTACCTTTATCATTTGACAATCTCTCTTTTTTGAAAAAATCTTCCATTATCTGCCTATACCACTATTTTCCTATCCTTACTATTGTTTAATCTACAGATCTCCATCCCTAGTCCCTCCAAATTCCTTAATAACTTCAATATCTGGTTATTAATTCTTTCTACTCAATATTCTAATATAATTCTTTGTAATTTCAACATCTACCTCAATGACCCATCTAACATCTTGTTATCCCAGGTCCCTTATGCTCTCAAGTCTAGTACCATTGAATTCTACTTTATTTCAGCCACCTAGTCAGTCATCAAATATTTATCAAGCATTTACTATGTGCCAGACCCAACTCTTTGAAGTTCTCTATCTTCAAAGTATCAATCCTTAAAATTCTCTGCTAGACACAAAGTATATATTCTTCCACTCATATCATGACTTCACTCTGATTCAATTTGCTCTTTGCTTTCATTGAAATGTATAGTCACCTAACCTTTCCTAAATATTCTCAACTATCCACTTGAATCAGGAAAGTGAGAGTTCATTTCAATATAGTATCATAGCAAGTTAAAACTCTTCTGACTTCATTTGCCTCCTTATCCAAAATAGATCTCATAGTGAACTATTTCATGATTGGTATTTTAGAATATGTTCTCCCTTCACTCAAGACTTTGTTGGACTTACTTTGTCAACCCCTATTTTCCACTTCTTCTGCTTTCATTTCTAACTTGACAAAGGTTGCCTGAAAAAGGTGTAAAGCCATGTTGAAGATGCCTTCACTACATATGGTTCATTCATCTGAGCCCTAACTGCTATCCAACAAAGTCTTCCTTCATCTTTTATTGATTCTCTATTATACTCCCGCAGTGAAAGTTCTAAGCCCTTCCTAGTCTCCCCCAGACCCTTCTCTCTTACTGCCTACTCTACTACAAAGATGAAGGCAATCTGAGGTAAGCTTTCTAATGTCTCCCCAACCCACCCACCCACAGACAGAAAAACTTCTTTTTACTCTCTTCTCTTGTCTTAGAAGGAAAATTGGCCTTCTTTCTTGCTATTGCTTGTCCTTCCACATGTGTCCTAATTCCATCCTTTACAATTTCTCCATTAATTTGTTCATTAATCTCCTTGTCTTTGTTTGTTGTCATTGTTCAGTCATGTCTGACTCTTTGTGACCCCCATTTGGGGTTTTCTTGGCAAATATACTGGCATGATTTGCCATTTCCTTCTCCAGCTAGTTTTACAGATGGGAAAACTGAGGCAAACAGGTTCAGATGACTCCAAATGCTCATCTCTAATGAAAGAAATGATTGTTTCTTTCTGATATTAATAACTAATTATTGAATCAGGTCCAAGGTTTTTCTCCTTTTCTACTTCCTCATCCAGAAATCAACCACTGTGGGAAATCTTGGACAAAGACTTACCCAAGCTAAGATCTAATTAAAGACAGTAAAGAAATTCCAAGGTTAGGTGAATGGGTGGATTCCTGCCCATTGTGTTTACTCAGACAGGTCAGACAGGTGATATGGAAATTGATAAATTTCTTTCACCAACATTTAGGTGTTCAGTGTCATGTACCCAAAGACCCTCATTGGAATAAGCTTTTGTCTTGTTATAATATCCATTCTCTCTCATTATTTGTTAACCAATCAGAGTTGATTGGGAAACACCCATCCTTCTAAGGGCATGTAAGTACTGAGTGGGTTCTGTGGGGGTTCTTTGGCATCTGAGAGTGTCAATGACCTTTTTATTAATAAAATGCAAGCATTATTAATAAAAATATGAATTACCCAGCAACTACATCTGAGAGACTACAATCTTTTTGAATGTCACACATCTCTCAGCTGAATTCCAGATCAGCATTTTCTTCTACCTACTGTTCTTCTACCTAAATGTTCTTCTAGGAGTTATAGTTAAAAACAGACCAAACTGGACTCATCACCTTCCCTCCCCCCCAAATCTTCTGCTATTGCTGACTTTCCTATTTTTATTATTGGCACCCCCATTCTCTCAGTCTCGTGCTAGACACTTCATAGTCATCTTGATTCCTTTTTTTTTCATTGCTCCTCAATTTAATTCATAGACTATCTCCTTACTATCTCTGGGACTACTTCCCTAATTTCCATTACCTCCACAAAGATTTTATTTTAGTTGCTAATTATCTTTCACCTGGACTATTGTGGTCTTCCCTTCTCTACTTTCCCCTCCAATCTATCATTGTAATCTTTTTTTTTCCATAGCATCAATTTTGTTATTCCTCTACTCAAAAAGCTTAAATGGCTCTCAACAGCAAACCCAATAAAGGCCAAACTCCTTAGATTATACTCACAACCCTCTTTGGTCTGACTCCAATTTGCCTTTCCAGACCTCTCATATCACACCCTTTCACCTGGGATTCTGCCAAATTCACTACTCCACAAGCTTGTCCTGTCCTTGTCTATCTCCAAACATTTGCTCATGATATCCTGGTACCTAGAATTCTACTCCCCCTGCCTGACCTACCTGTTTTCTTAAAATCTTACTCAGCTGAAATGCCTCTTCCATGTCACTTTTCACTTACCACACTCCACACCACTTTGTATATTTATTTGTGCACATTTTTTTTCCTTTTTGGAGGGGGGAAGGCAGAGCATTTGGGGTTAAGTGACTTGCCCAAGGTCACATGGCTAGTATTTGTGTTAAGTGTCTGAGGCTGCATTTGAACTGAGTTCCTCCTGACTCCAGGGCTGGTGCTCTATTCACTGTGCCACCTAGCTGCCCCTATTTGTGCACATTTCTACTAGAGTGTGGGCTCCAAGAAGACAGAGTTAAGTCTTAAAAATCTTTTAATCTCACTGAGTTCCAAGTACAGTGTTTCATAGAAGCACAATAGAAACATGATAATGTTGAATGAATGAATGATACCATATAATAAATGTTTATTAAGTACCTATTATGTATCAGGCATTGTGTTAAGTGCTGGGAATACAAAATAAGAAAAAGACAGTCCCTGTCCTCAAAGAGCTTACAAGTGAATGAAGAAGACATGAAAAGTGGTCCAAAAGGTGTGTGGGAAGTGCCACAGGGCAAAATGAAAATGGAGTTGAACTAAGGAGAGCAGCAGGTGGCAAATGAAGAGATGCCTGGGCTTTTGAGTCCTCTTTAAAGGGTGATTAGGGGAGAATTTTTTTGTACCACCTTCCAGTCCTCTAATCAGAAAGGCAGAAACTACAAAGGATATTTATGAAGCAGGAGTAGCAAAGCTGAAGTGGATTCCATGATAATGAGTTTCCTGGTGATGAGTTTATCTGGTAATAAACTATCTTCATTCTAGAATGCACTATCTTCATTCTAGAATGAATCTGAGGTGGGAGGAAAAGTTACTAAATTTCATAACTTTTGCATGAGTCAACATGTGTAATACATGTTTTTCATTTATATGGAGAGAGAGAGAGAGAGAGAGAGAGAGAGAGAGAGAGAGAGAGAGAGACTGTCTGCCTTTCCACTCAAATGCATTTTCTGCAGAATGAGTGTGAGATGTGAGGCAGATTTATTATTCCATCAGTTACAGAGTTAGAACATCTCCCCACACATAGAGTGATTCTAGAACCTCCTTTTCATCACATCTACAATCTCTTCATTCTTTTCAGAGCTACTGATTGCCCTTAATTAGTGGATCTGTTGATTGGTCTAACTTGGCCTTTCTAGCATTGCTGGTTAGCTAGTTGGCCTCTGGTATGTTCTCTTTGACTTCTTTGTGTCTTCTCTTGACTCATGGTGAAGCAGGAAAGCAGGTGAAGCATAGGTTATGAGGGGCTATGATCACTCTCTAATGTCATCACACTTAGCTGTGAAGTCCTTACAAGTATATTTTCCCCTCATCATCAGTTTTCCTGCCTCCTAATCTTTACCTATTTTTATTTTCTTCCTTTTTTTTAGTAGAAGTCTTAGTTTTCTCTCTATTGATCAATAGTTTACATGAAATATGAAAATAAAATTTACATTCAATTGTTTGTAGATCTGTCTGTTCTCTAATACAGACATTTCTTTTAAGGAGTCCCTTTGCAACAATAACAGTTTAAAGCTACTTCATGGGTGATTTAAGAGATTTTTCAGGGGGTAATTTCTACTCTATGTGACTTCTGAGTTAAACACTGAGTTCGGAAGATAATCAGTGTAAGATTCATTGTAAAAACCATCATTTCTGGAGTAAAACTTGACCTACTATGGAAGTTTCAAATGAAGTTTCTTTGGAATGTTGTAGAAGGCAGAGACATGTTCACATAAAGTTTCTTTTTTAGTGATAAGAAAATTAGTTATAAACAAAGCTACAGAGGATTATGTAATAGAAAGATTTGTTCAAGTGGAAGTACAAAATCAGATTTGTAAGGTGCTGCCAATTATAATAATTGCTAAAATGTGAACTGGAAAAGGCAAAATAAAGTTTCAAATTTTTTTGGCAGTGTCATCATTGGAAACCCTGGGCTACAGAAAGTTATTTTATGGGTGAGAATGCAGCTCTATGGTCAAGGCATTAACACCCAAATTTTCATTAGGAATATAGCCATTCTTAATAAATGCCTTAAAAGAGCCTGATTCTACAAAATTGTAGAATTTTCCAATTGGAAGGGGCCTTAGAAGCCATTGAGTTTTACCCATTCTGAAGAAGACCACCCACAACATAGTGAAGGTTAAAAGTGGTCAACCAGCTTTTGCTTGAAGACTTCTAGCAAAAGATTCTGGCATTTCCCAGAAATAGCAGGCCATTTCACTTCAATATAGCTCTAATAATTTAAATTTTTTTCCTTTTTCAGGATAAAATTTTCCTTCTTCCAATGTCCATCCACTATTACCAGTTATGCCCTCTAGGGCCAAGGAGAACAAGTCAAATATTTCTTGTATGTAACAACCCTTCAGTTATTTGAAGATGGCTATCTTGTCCCCTCAAAGCTTCTCTCATACAATATAAAGTTCCCCAGTTCTTTCAACCAATCCTTATGTCATATGATTGAGGGGTCTTTCATCATCCTTTAGATGCTCTCTTAGGTAGCACTAAAACAAACTCAAATAAGGTACTTATCTTCCAGTGTTATCGGGCCTGTAAATCCTTAGACTTCATCAAATTTAGCCCTAAAATATTCACTAAAAAAATGCATGAACGATTTGTAAATGGCAGCCACGCTGTAGTTCATCATCAGCATAAATAACTTAGGTACCATTACCTTGTATGTCTTTCAGTCAGCTAGAGAATTGCTGTCTAAGACCTCATCACTTTGTTTCCTATATAAAGCCTTCTGATCCATTCCAATGTCATGTGTTTTAATGTAGACCCCTCTACAGGGAATTTTATCTATTACAATTAAATCATGCAGCCAATACTAATGATGCAAAAATCCTGGGAAGATCTTGAGATACAGAGAACATTTGGCATTTGGATTCATAAGCTAGTAAAAAGCTCAACTCACAGTTTTTTGGAGCTGATAGCGTATATTAATTTGAAAGGTTAGAGCACCCTACAAAAATGTAATAAAGGAAAAGAAAAGGAAATTTGCATTCCCTTTAAAATGTCACATTTGTTTGTACTTTAGGAAGCTTTTAAACAGAACTGTTAACCTAATAGGAATTATGGTTAAGGTTTGGAAATAGCCCCAGGCATGAGGAATTCTGGGTATTATTAACTGAGATGCTGAATGATTTGGTAGATGACTGTAGACGACTCATCCAAAATCTTTCTTCTACTACCTTATTTGTCACAGAAGGCAGTTCTATTGTTTAATTTTTCTTTTATAAAACTAGCTTTCATAAATGCTTTTTGGCAGGGTAGAAGGAAGTGAAGTGTGGTACGGAAGACAGAAAGTTGGCTTTAGAGCCAAGAATTCCCAGGTTCAAGTCCTGGATCCTATTTTTAAGACAGCTATAATTCTTAAGATTTCCAAAATCTCACATGGATAGATGTAATTTCTTTGTAAATTCAAAGGTCTACAAAGTGCAATGGAAAGAACTGCTAAATATTTGCATATCATCAATCATGGATTTAGAACTGAGAGGGACCTCAAAGATCATTGTGGCCATCCCATTCATTTTACAAATGAGAAAACTGAGGCATAGGAAGGTTAAGGCATTTTCTCAGGGTCATATGGCCAATTAATGCCTAAAGCAGGATTTGAACCCAGAGCTTACTGACTCCAACTCCAGTACAACCTCCTCCCGCCTTGAGGTTGATTTTATTTTGTTTCTAAACCAGTTTTCCCAAGTCAAACTGAGGGGAAAAGAAGTACAAATCATTAAATGAGGCAAATAGTTCCATTATAAAGATGTTGCTAGTGAAAATCATCCAGACAAACGTCACTGGGATATATGACTTACCTCAACAATGTTCCTTTTCTATGTGCTTTATTGCAGGTTTGTGTGGTGTCCTATCTTGGTTTGTTTATGCTCTGTGTCTCATATCAAGTTGATGAACGGACATGCATCCAGTTTGCTATGAAAGTAAGTTACGGTTATTTTTTTCCCTTATAACATTGCTCAGAAGGAAACACACGAGTAGCTTCCTATGCAACAAAAGACCTGCCACAAATTGCATTTTCCAGCAGTCAACCAACTAAAGACATGTTTTGGGAGAGAACAGTTACATTTAGATTCAGTCTCCACAGGTTAAGGCTGGCTACCCAATCAATCAGCCAATCAACACCCCTACAGCAAAAACTTCAAAACAACAACAGCCCATCCTCCAATGCACCTCCCCCCCCCGCCAAATCTCAGATTGGATTATAAAGTTATTAATAATTCCCAGAAATTAGGTCGATATGAAACAATTAGTCTCACTAAAAGAGCTATGCATGTGCTTTCCTTTTTGCTTCCCAAAAGTAAACTATGGGTGTGAAATATCGCACATACGATTACATATGGTTGATGTGTTGTTTAGCTTTGTGGAACTGCTTTTCTAGTTCTTTGTGACAAGGAATAACTCACTGGATATGAGGAAAGATATATTTAGAAATGAAGGTGATGCATGTTAAAAACAAAAGATGCCAATAAGAAAGGAGACAACCCTGGAGATTCACAGGCTTTACAACATTGATTCAACAACAATAGGCTTTGCTGAGTTCCTTATTTCCATGTGTGTGTAGGTGTATATATACACCTACACACACATGTATAAGTTTATATACATGTGTGTACACACATATATATACTATATATTTCCATATATTTTTATTTATTTTTGCTTTTTGGAGGGCAATTGGGGTTAAGTGACTTGCCCAAGGTCACATGGCTAGTTTTTGTGTTTTATGCCTGAGGTCGGATTTGAACTCAGGTCCTCCTGACTCCAGGGCCTGTGCTCTACTCACTGTGCCACCTAGCTACCCCTCAATATATATTTATTAAATGGAAGAATTATACAAATCTTATGAGAGGGCTCATAGAGACAAAAACCATATTGGGTACATCTACAGTAGCTTATTCCACAACCCCTTTTGGAATCGAGGAGAGCAACCTACAAGATTTGGCAACCAAAAGTGTTTTCATCAGCTGAGTATACTTTTCCTCTGCTATGGAGAGTGGATTGGATTGGAGCAGAATCAAGTCCTTGGCATTTCCATTGCATAGTAGAATCTGTTCCAAGGGGTGATGTAGACACACCCTTTTAAAGGGCTTAACAGGACAGATACATAGCATTCAAAGCAAGGGGGAAAAAATCAAATTCCTACATTTCCTCCACTCCTTTAGCAGCAGAGAACAAAAAGGTTTCTTGTACTTTTGTTTTCTCTCCTCTCATATTGTTCATTCTTTTGCTCTAAGAAAAACAAATATAAATATACTGAGTGATTTTTAAATCAAGAAAATTTCATAAATGCCTAATTTGAAAATGTTAGAATCTGAGAAAACAAAATGCACTAATACATATTTAAACAAATTACAGTTGATCATGGAAGATGAAAGGCAATGGACTGTCATACCTAGATTTTTTATTTTATTTTCCCTTTATACCATGGGTCTTTAGTTTAGGGTGTAGATACATTACAAGGGATTTCTGAACTTGGATGGAAAAAAAATCACATCTTTATTTTCATTAACCTCTAACTTAAATTTAACATTTCCTCAATTATTTAAAAATGTTATGCTAAGAAAGGGTCCATAGGCTTCATCAGAGAGCCAGAGAGATCTATGACACTAAAAATGTCAGCAATCTGTGGTCTCTGCCATGATCCATCCCTCAGGGATCCACCCAGCACAGAGATTTTATAGCAGCTCATAGCTAGAAGGGACCTTAGATGTGATCTAGTTCAACTTTCACTTTACAGATGAGCAAATGGAGGTACCTCAGAGCTAAATAACTTGTCCAAGATCACAAAGCAGGTTTCAAACCCAAGTCTTTGGATTTTCATCCTGGTGGTCTTTTTGTTACAAACCATGCTGCAGCAGCAGACTTTGGTCCTTATTTTTTGTTTGTTTGTTTAGTTGTTTTTCACTTGTGTCCAACTCTCCATGACCCCATTTGGGGTTTTCTTGGCAGACATACTGGAGTGGTTTTGTCATTTTCTTCTCCAGCTTTTTTACAGATGAGGCAACTGAGGCAAACAATGTTAAGTGACTTGCCCAGGGTCACACAGCTAGTAAATATCTGGAGCCAGATTTGAACTCAGGAAGAAGAGACTGCATTACCTAGCTGTCCCTGGTCCTTAACTGTTTCACCATAAAAGTTGACATGGATCCTTAGTGAGATTTACTAGAGCAGTGTTTCTCAAAATGGTCTACAAGGAACCCTAAAGCACCCCGCTGTTGCTGTTGTTTTAAATGAACCTTGTAGTTTTTTTTTTAATAGGCATTAAAAATAATCATCTGAGAGGATTTTACTTACATAGTTTATACCAAAGTTTTGTTTAAAATAAAGGGTTCTATTACTGCTGTTTGGCCTTCATTCTTGAAGAGGACCATGCCATGCCATGCAAATGAATTGGATTTAAGTGAGAGAGGGCTATGCAAAGTTACCAGCCTCACTGTCTCCTCCAGAGCCATCTGGGTCCAATGGCAAGATACAGATCAGGATGACTGGAGATGGACCCGGATGCAGTGGGCAAGCTTGGCCTTTTTTCTATGGAAAAAAGAGAAAACCACCACTCCAGAGTAACTTATTGAAATGGACTGAAATTGGTTTAAGCAAATGCCTTGAACAGGGGACCAGCAGGTCAACTCAATAGGTAAGCCTGTCATATTACAGGTACCTACTTCACCAAGGCATACATGATAGGCTAGCTTCACAATAGACTTCAATTGTTCTCACCATGACTTAGGGAGAGTGTAGAGACACTATCAGAGCCCTGAAAAACCATCCTGACATTCATGCAACATTTGAAAGTAAGACGTGAGGGGGGTGGGGCAGGACAAATCCTCCAGTGTCAGCCAGGTGGAGAATTCCACACGGAAGAGCTCATTAGCTCACATTTTTCCGCTTACGACAGGCATTGACAAATACTAAGGCTGCATTTCTCCACTCCTCAATGTGACTTTTAGTGGCACTCCTTGCCAGTTGTCTAAAATGCACACTGTATTGGCTTTAGGTTTAAAATAAAATAGAGGAACCTCCAGGTTTGAAGAAGTCTAGCAAATCCCAAATGGTTCCTTTTGTGCCAGCACTCCTATGGTATAGAGGCTGTAGGTAACAAAGGGCATCTTTCTTCCCAAGACATCTGATATCTGTAATGTCACAAGCAGAGCAGAATAGTCTTGAATAGTTTGAATATTTTTCTTCTCTTCCATTCCAAATAGTCATTCTTTGGGGTTGGGGACTGCTTGAGCCACTCAATTGGAATTTGTCATTTTCCTCTACCCACTCCACTGTCTCCCCAGTCTCTCCAGTTCTAACTGTGATGTGTATGTATTTGATTGTCCTTTGATTTTGTGTGTGTGTGTGTGTGTGTGTGTGTGTGTGTGTTTGATTGTCCTTGGATCTCCCTTTTTCTCTCAAATTTTGGGGGAAAAAGGTCTTTTCTAGGAGGTACATTCTGGCTCCTTGGCAGCATTTCCACACCACCACCAGGTTTGCCCTTTGCCAAACTGCCTCTGGGGCTGTCATGGGATTTGTCTGCTGATCTCAGGCCTGCCTTCAGTTTCCAGCTTATTCTCTCTGGACTCCCGCCTTGGTTTTAAGAAATGCATCCATTTTCATGTGGCTTGCAGACACATTCCCGGCAAATTCCTCAGGAGTGTATTTATGAGCAAATTACCTTGTGCCCACATTTGGGAGATATTTTGGTAGCTCTGCACTGGCTGAAGCTGAATCCTCAGTTATGCTTTAGAGGAAGTCCCTTTACTATCCCAGACAGAGGGGGAGGTAATTAAATTTAAATAGTACCACCCTTATCCTGAAGTCACCCTCACTGTAAAGCTGCAGTCAGGGTTTAATTAAATTCAGGGAGAGCTGTGGCTTCTAAACAGAGATGTACGTTCTAAAATTCCTTTATAGCAGCAGGAGGGGAGGGAGCGACCACTATTCTCCAAATCTCTAAGAGGCCATGCTCTTCCTCCCTTCACATCCCTCCTCTCACACACACGCACACACCCAGCTGACATGTGAATTGAAAGACTGATGTTTCTTAACAGTTGCAAGACAAATATGTCCTGAGTTTGGATTTTATCAAGATATATTTGCCTGGCTTTCCAAGGTCATTGCCAACACTTTTATTGATATTTTACTCATGTTGCGTAGGTAAAACAAGAGGCTTGGTTTAAAATTGTAGATTTTAACCCAGAAGCTTGTTGCTGTCAAGCCGAAAGATAAATGTTCTAACACTAAGGAATATAGGCCACAGGCTTATTTTGATCAACTAAATATTTTTATTTTAAAAGCTTGATTCCATGGCTCCTATGTGCAAACAAATTGTGATGTATAAGAATCAGATTCAATATATGTGACATGCATGGGCATAAATAAATTAGTTTTTAAGGGTTTATAGCACATTGCATATTGAGGAAATTTACTACAAATTAAGCAATCAGTGATTTTATGTAACCACATTATTTCACATCGCTTCTGTAAATGAAATATGTACAGTTACTTCACATATCATAAACACTTGAACAAAACAAAGACAATGTGGGTCAGAGGGTAGAGCATTGATATTAAGAACCAGAAGCTATTTCTTAGTGTGAACTTAATCTTAACCTCTCTCAGTTAAAACATCTTCATTAAAAAAAGGAGACCATTCCAGTTTCCTTCCTACCACAGATATATATTGGAATGGTTATAAGACAATAATCTAAATAAAAAACCCTGAATTACTTACAGATTGGGCACTAGGGATAATTATCATTATGAATTGAAGAGGTCTTATGCCTAAAGCAAGGGAGTGAGGGGGGGGGAGCATAATTTTTACTATTTAAACTACAACCAAGTGTTGAAAATGAAAATAGTTGGAAAGAGATAGTTATGGCCAGAGACATATTTAGGAATTCTGCACCTGGGGCAAATTAAATGATTTCCTTTTGTTTTTGTTTGTTTGTTTGTTTTGGCTACAATCTAAGACTCTTGTTTGTGTATGTGATTGAGGTAGATTGGAAATTGAGGTTGAGGGTATTGAGAAGACCAAGGAACTGAAAAGTTCAAGGCATTTGAAAAGAATGGTAGTTGGAGTCAGAAAACTATGAGCCAGTTACAGAACTAACTGGGAGTTAGAGGAACGATCCAAAACACAAAGATAAAAAGAATTATGGAAAGATCTTTAAAGAAAGAGAAGTAGTTGCTGAATGTTAATGGATAAGGGAGGGTCTCAAAGTGAAAAGGAGAACAAGGAGAATGTGAGCTCCTCTTCCCAACCTTTCATGTTAACAAATGTGAAAGAAGGAACAGCTAGACTTAGAACAGGCTCCAAGAGACACATTATCTTCAGGAGAAATGCAGGCTCAGTGAGCATAAGAAGATGAAAAGAATCTAGAAGCATTATCTATGTATCCAGAATTATGGATTTAGATGAAAGAGACAGAGATTATCTCTTCCAACTCTTTCACTTTGCAGATGAGGAAACTGAGGCTTAGAAAAATATAGTAATTTGTTCAAGGTCACAGGCACAGTGACAGTGTGTGACATTTGAACCCCTGAATCTAAATCTAGTGACAGTTCCACTGCATTATAACAGTGTAAATTTCTGAGAGTATAGAGTGGAAGGGTAGAGCTGAAGAGGATGGAAACTGGAAAAAAGGCTGAAGCTGAATTTACTGCTGTGGAGTGGTTGGAAGCTAATGGGCCATTAGTTAACCATCTTCTTTGTTGATCTCACACCCTTTATTCTAGGAATCAAGAATAGTAACAGGTGCCCAGGCCAGGTAGGGGGCACCTTCTATCTAACTCCACTGTGAGGACCTCAGCCCATGGTGGTCAGTCTCCCCAGTCTCTCCAGTTCTATGGAATCAGGAAGCATGGGAAGACAAGATGAGAAGTTGGTTATCTGATCCAGATCTTAATTGTTACTACTTCCATCACTACTCTTGGCTTTACAGAGAAACATATGGGCAACATTCGTACCCACATGTAGACAGCATAATTATTTGTATTCTTGGTGTCAAGAATTCATGGATCTGGAGCAACTTGATATTTTCAGCCTGATGTCATAAAAGTAATATTCTGCCTTTTGGCCGTGTCAGTTAGCATCAAGTACTTTGTATTTCTCTAGTATATATCTCTGAGGACTCTGTAGTGTAAATACTCTTGACTCTGTCTAAAAGAAACAACAAGAATGTTTAGCAAATGTTTGCCAAAAAAAATATTTTATGGAAGAGATAACTTGGGCTGTATGCAGATGACAACCTCAAAATGTTTTGAGAATTGAAAATGATAGAGATGGTGATTCTGTGGTCAAGATGATCTCAAATATTGAGTTTTGGCCTCAGATGAATGCACCAACTCCTGTGGTGTATTCTCAGCCCCACTAAGACCACCAAAGTAGAATCTGAAAATATCAGTCCCTCCCCTACCCCACCCTCCTATTCCCCCAAACCCACATGCTCAGGTCTTTAACCTGATTATCTAATGGATGGTCCCCACCAGTAGAGGAAGTAATATAGATGCAAATGCAAAGCCACCTGGGGATTATGGCCCATCCTAGCTGCACTTGTACTTCAGTTCCAGTCTTCCTAGATGCTGATCCAGAATACATCACTTATTTAGATATTAGAGTGGGACAAGTAAATAAAGTATGACAGTACATGAGTCTAGCCCCTCAAAACAACAACAAAAAAATTTGTTGTTTATTGTTTTTGCCACCTAGTTGGTCAATGTTTTTATCAAAATTTTTGATGTAATGTGGAGCCCCCAGGCTAGGCCCAGGCTAAATGAAAGAATGGTTCAGAGAGCAGGGTCTAGAAAAGAACTAGACATTAGACATTGAATAGTTCAAACCCCACCCTTCCCTTTTACAGAAGAAGAAAAGAAGGCTCCAAAGCTGTACATAATTTGCCCAAGATCACATAGTTCAGGGGTTGGAAACCTGCAGCCTTGAGGTCACATGTGGCCCTCTAGGTCCTCAAGTGTGGCCCTTTGACTGAATTCAAGTTTGGGTCAGAGTGGGAGGGTTCGAGTTAGGGTTAGGGTTAGAGTCAGACTCTATCTAGGTTTGGATTCAGTCACAGGGCTGCATGTGGCCTAGAGGACACAGGTTCCCCACCCCTGACATAGTTTGCATAATTAGCAGGACTAGGATTTCCTTATGCCTCACCATTGCTGCTGCTTCCCCTTAAATTTGAAAATTCTCCAGTGTCAAAACTAGGACCAGAGTCAAATTGTTTTGTTGTGTTTTTTCCAGTTCCAGGGCCAGCATTCTTCTCTCTAGGCTCATGGTTTTCAAATTTTTACTGGTTGAAGAATGCTTGCTCATTAATCTTTTGTACTCCCAGGATTGGGAACTCTATTGGAATAAAGCCCCAGAGGCACTAGGGCAGACATAAATTAAGCATGTCTGCTAGGACCATGTACTACACCAAGCCTAGTTTCATTGATGTGGAGCTAGTGGCCTCATTACTATTGCTTTTGGCTGAAGCTCTGTTAGACCTGCAGAAACCGCAACTGTATTTCCTAGTCTTGTTTCAGCCTCAGTATCTGGGGTTCTTGAGGTTGGAAGGATGCTTTTACCCCTGAAAGAGACAATATCTGTCTTTAAGGATGGCCAGCTTGTTTAATGTTTGCCCATCACAACAACTGCAGCATTCATACATGAACAGCCCTGTCATAAATTAACACTATTTATGAAATACTCCAGCCTCTCTTGAGCAAATACAGATGTGCACCAGGTCACAGATATAATAACCGGCATTTATATAGCACTCTAAGGTTTGTGAAGGACTGTGCCTATGTTATTCTATTAGGCCTACACTTAGCTTTTTTTGAAGCATTGTTATGTACTTCAGAGATATCAGGGAGTCATAGAATTACAGATTTAAAGGTAGAGTAGAGCTATAGAATACCCAGACAGTTAGGAGGCACAGTGGACAGAGACATGGAGTCAGGGAAACTCCTCTTAGTGAGTTCAAATTCAGCTTCAGACACTTTCTAGCTGTGTGACTCCAGTCAAATCATTTAATCCTATTTGCCTCAGTTTCCTCATCTGTAAAATGAGCTGGAAAAGGAAATGACAAGCCACTCTAGTATCTTTGCCAAGAAAGGCCAGAAAGGCCCTCAAAATGGGATCATGAAGAGTCAGACACAAATGAAAAAGACTGACTAACAGAGTAGCCCACAAATCCATCCCCTTCATTTTACAGATGAAGAAACTGAGTTCCTAGTCTCAAAGAACTTTTGGGAGGAGAAAATGACCTTCATGCTTTGTCTATAGGATGGATGAATTGTTCCCTCTAACTGGAAATCTTTCCCATTTCCTCTCTTGCAGCTGTTCTATTTTCTGCTGAGCGCCCTCAGCCTGATCGTCTGTGTGCTGGCGGTGGCTTTTGCTGCCCATCACTACTCCCAGCTCACACAACTGATCTGCAAAAACACCCTCGATTCCTGCCAGTGCAAAATGCCCACGTCAGATCCACTCAGCAGGGCCTTTGTTTACCAGGATGTCAGTGACTGTACCAGCATCACCAGCACTTTCAAACTCTTCCTACTGATCCAGATGGTTCTCAATTTGCTCTGTGCCATGGTGTGCTTGCTGGCATGTTTCATGATGTGGAAGCATAGATACCAAGTCTTTTATGTGGGTGTCCGCTTGTGCTCCCTAACTGCTTCTGAAGGCCAACAGCAGAAAGTCTAATTTTTTTTTCATTAAAGGTGGGGGGAGGAAGCAATAGTTTACCAGTATTCTGGGCCACCTGAAGACCTAAGAGCTAAAAACAGTAACAATGACAACTTTTTTTGGCACTGATTACTGTGCATAAGATCTCAATGAATATATTTTTATATATTTCAGTAATACTATTTCTATCGCAGAAAATTTTGATGGGAAAAAATCTAGAAAACTATAGGATTGTAGAAGTATAGCTCAACAGATTATCCCAGTAAAGCCAATTCCTGATTATCCACAATGGGGAATGATAATAGCAATCATTGAAATCTGAATATAATCCCTAACTGTCATCTTACTCACTAACTTTAGGCTCCTTAGGCAGCTAGGTGGCACAGTGTATATAGAGTGCCGGCTATGAAGGAATCTTCCTGAGTTCAAATTTGGCCTCAGACACTTACTAGCTGCATGACCATGGGCAAGTCACTTAACCCTGTTTGCCTCAGTTCCTCACCTGTAAAATGAGCTGGAGAAGAAAATGGCAACCTATTCCAGTACCTTTGACAAGAAAATACCAAATGGGGGTCACAAGGAGTTGAACATGACTGAAACAAGTGAATAACAACAACAAAAATTGATATTTTAAGCCCTAAAACAAAGCCTTGCAGGGACCTACTCTCCAAATTCCAGAAATACCCTCAACACACACACTCTCCCCTCAGGAGTGTCTTCTTTTCCTGACTTCCCAAAGGGCCAAGAGCGGCTTGAGCAGGAGTTACATTGTTCCCTACAGAGATGTTCATTTGTTTTTCATCTCCCGTCATCCAGTAGTGAAACAAATTCAAAGGTGGGCCTGGGAAGGAAGGGCAGGCAGTAATTGGACAAACAGGACAAACCAATTCTAAGATAAGAGAGGACAAAAGCCTTATCAGTATAGGTGTCTGTTATCTATTGAGTTACTATGAATTGCATATCAAGCAGGTATGTGCCTATTTAAGGGCCTCTACTGGTGACTAACTCCTGGAAAACTGAAACTTTAACACACCAGAAGTTATTTTTAATAATTACAACTTGCCTTCCATTGCATCAAGCAAATAGTTACAGCTATTTTTTTTTGGGGGGGGGGCTTTTTGGAAGGGCAATTGGTGTTAAGTGACTTGCCCAAGGTCACATGGCTAGTAAGTGTCAAGTATCTGAGACCTGATTTGAACTCAGATCCTCCTGACTCCAGGGACTGTGTTCTATTCACTGTACCACCTAGCCACCCCTACAGCTATTTTTTTTTTTAGTAAATTGTTACTTATAATTATGTTCAGAAATCTATTTAATTAACCCTGGGTACAATTACCATGGCATTATTTGTATTCCTATGAATTGTATAATAGGAATATAATAATATAAATACCCCTGAAAAGGGCTATTTTTCCTGAGAGCCAAGCTTTATAAGGAAAAGAGATTTCTAATTTGGGTTAAAAAAAAAAAATATATATATATATATATATGCATATATATGTATGTATTTAAACATAAATAGAAAGGAATTACAATGAGAAATATTAGTACTGCCCGTGCAATTGAAAATTATCTGTCTTGGTAACTATTCTCCTGAAGAATGAGGAATGCCAATATGTTCATAAAATACTTAATATGTAATCCTATTATCCATGTACTGGCTGTTCCAACAGTTTAAATGCAGTTTTAAGCTACTAAAACTGCCCAAATTAAGCTTAAAGCTGCATTAAGACTTTTGGGACACCCTCTATATTCAGTCACTTTTAGGAATCTGGGCAATATTCTAAATTTTTTTATGCAAGCCCACTTACAATAATGATAATTGCAGTTAGGTTCCTGTGACATTGTACACTATCAGTACTGCATAGTGGCATTCATTCATCCAACAAGTTTTTATTGAGCACCTACTGTGGCAAAGTGGTATTAACATTCTGTAAGTTTCATGTACAAAACCCCTTTTTAAAATTGAATTCTATTCACTACTACAGTGTTATCATTTTCAGGAAGGCACTAAAAACGGGGAGTGAGTAGGCATAAAAATAAAAGAACATTCCCTATGTAACACTTATGTTAGCATGAAAGCACACATTCAAGTTTTTCCTTCAGTAATCCCTACATACTTTTCCTGTTAGTATTCTTAGCCAGTTGCAAAATGGCAAAACTCCCACAAAATCTTTTGTGACTTGGAAGACCAATAAATAATTCCAATATGATTGTGAAAACAAAGTCTCTTTCTAGATAATGCCAAATGTCTGGATGAAATATGAAAATTTCATTCAATCTCCCAGATCCATGCAAATATCTAGATTATTTTAACTAACACAATTGTTTTTTAACTTTTCATCCACAAATTTTGACATTGTGTAGATACAGCTAAGATACAAAAATAATAGGGAAGGGTTGGAGTTGGGGGGGAGAGATCAGAAACAATGAGAATAGTTTTATAGAGATAGAAATTTGACAACTAAAACTGTATCTACACTGTACCAAACATCCTCACAGTTAACTGAATAACAACTCAAATTTATGTAGCACTTTATGCTTTGGAAAAATGTTTCCTTACAACAGTCTTGAGAGGAAAAGTATTATTGTTTACATTTTGCAAAAGAGGAAACTGGGGCATAACATTATTCAATTGTCACACTCTCAGAGTTTGAAGAGACCTCAAAGACCATATATTTTCAACCTCAATCTGAAAAAAAGAATCCCCTTGTGATAGTAATGGCAATTAAAGATTCCCCTGTATTGGCTTGGTTTTCAAATTGATTGTGTTAAAACCCAGAGTTTGTTAATCCCACCTGTGGGATGGGCTTGTTGATGTGAAAAGAAAGTCCTGAACTGGGAGAAGCTGGTGACGTAGATTTGGAGAGACACTAGAGAGAGGCGGAAGATTTTTTTGGAAGCAGCACCTCGTGGAGGGAGAGAGAGGCTAAGAGAATTGCTGGTGGCCGCTTTGAATTTACATTCTTATTACACCCCTCCACAACATATCAAATCCAAACAGAGCTTTGTTTGGAAACCTTGAGTGGGGCAGGGGCAGGAACCAAGACCCCCCAAGGCAGTCTCTTCTGCTATGGGACATCTAAATGACTTTATGCCAACTGTTATTGAATAACTTAGAAGACAATCAAAAACTATACAATTTATTAGCACAAGCATAAGAAATGGGTAAACAGATTCCTCAGTCAGTCCAAAGATCCTCCTGACTATAGAGTGAGAAAGACTTTTATATACCAAAAGCAATTAATCAAATAAGAATAATTAATTAAAAGAAAGCAATTAACCAGGATACAAAATTAGGTAATCTGATTTCTAACTGGAGGAAATATTAGGGACTTTCCAAGTTGGAAGGGGTGAGGGAAAAAAAGTACAATTCCCTGAAATCATAAAAAGAGATATCCCACCACCTCAAAGTGTCTGTATTCAATCAAAGGAATATGGAAACAGTAACTGATTGACTAGTATGCAGCCAGTTTTCATATAAGACATATGGGTTGCTTGAGATGCATAATTATGAGAAAACTCCTTGCTTCGATCTTTGGATCTAACAATGTTTTTTGATCAGCAAAAACTGCATCCTTGGCTAGGGGTTTCTGAGTAACGGGTAGAAATGGTCCAGCTTCCCAGTCATGCAGGGCTAAGATTCAAACACTGCAATAAAGTTTTCTCACAATTCCCATAACTGATAAAGTTTTCTCACAAGACAGAAATTGGACTAGACCCATATTGAATAGAAAGGGAACTGAAGACAATCCCAAAGGACTAATGATGAAGCATACTATCCACCTCCAGAGAAAGAACTGATATTGTTTGAATACAGACTGAAGCATGCTATTTTTCACTTTCTTTTATTCTTCTTTTATTCAAGTCTTCTTGTACAAAATGACTAATATGGAAATGCTTTGCATAAAAGACAGAGGAAGAAAGAAAGAGAAAAAGAAAAAGGAAGGAAGGAAGGAAGGAAGGAAGGAAGGAAGGAAGGAAGGA
>NW_027186546.1:5353114-5356581 GCF_028583685.1 Petaurus breviceps papuanus
AAGGAAGGAAGGAAGGAAGGAAGGAAGGAAGGAAGGAAGGAAGGATGGGGAACTAAGTTAGTTTTAGAACTGAGTCACAGGATGGAGTCATAATTCACTCAATTTCCACACAACTTCTACCCATTGCACCTAGTTCTATCCTCTAGAATCAAGCTGAAAAGATCTAATCACTCTTTGATATGACAGCTTTCATGTCCCTCCTTCCTCCATTCTACCCACCCCCCCCCCCCCCCCAAAAAAAAAAAAACACATCTCTCCTCCTCAGGCCAGTCATTCCTACTTTTTTCAGGTGAGCCCCATATGGCATGAACATGAATCCCTTCACTATACTCTGCCATTCCCTGAACATTTTCTAGTTTACCAATGTCATGGTACCCAGTACTGAACACAATACTGCAGATGTGTTGACCAGGGGAGCACCCTCAACATTTCACCTCTCTTCATGAAAATTAAGATTGAAGGTCAGATCACAACATGGGCTAATATTGAGCTTGTATTCCACTATATCCTCCCAATTCTTTTCAAATGAACTGATGTCTAGCCATACCTCCCATCCTCTTGTGTTATTTTAAACTTATACAATTGTTTTTTAATGGAACTCCATGAAACTTACATTTATCACTACTCAACTCTATCCTACTATATCCTGCCTGATGTTCTAAGCCTGTCAAGATCTTTCTGAATCCTTACTCTGTCATCCATTGTGTTAGCTCCCCTCCCAGCTTTGGGTCATTGGCAGATTAGATGAGCATGCCATCTTTGTTATTATCTGATATCAATAATAAAATGTTAAATTGCCCCAAGCCAGATAAAAACTCTCAGGTCGTCTTCTCAAGTTGACAGGAAACTATAAATACCTGCTCTTTGTGTCTGGCCATTCAGTTACTTCCAAATCCACTTATATATTATTTTCTAGTCCATGTTTCCATCTTTTTCACAAGAATAATGCTTTGCTACAATCTAGAGAAACCATATCTATAGCATTCCCTTGATTTGCCAATCTAGTAATTCTCTCAGAAATAGAACAGAGGTCAATCTGACTTGATTTGATAACTGGCTCTTCCTCTACTCCTTTTCAAGTGTTCTCTCACCATCTCTTTAAGAAGATCAGGGGTTAGACCTGACATTTCATTGGTAAGGGAGTTCTTACATGCAGAATTCCCTCTGCCAATATAGACTGATACCTTCTCTATAATTGGTCATTTCAGAGGGTTGCCTAGAGCACTAAAAGGAGCTTAAGGGACTTTCCCAGGGTCAAATAGCTGTTTGCACCAGGTGATGCAATTATCCCTTCCACATTGTGACTTTCCCCATCACAGTTTCAATATATTGTAGGTCAGCATAAACAATTAAATGGGAATTTGGAGGGAGTTTTGCAGAAGCCACAGACAACACATGAAAGCCAACAGATGACACAGATTTTACAATAAGATACAGTAAACATCCCATAAAAGAAGAAGAAAAAATTCAGATTTCTTCTCTGGTATGAACAGAGAGCCAAAATTTTAACACAGATTTTTCAGATTGCAGAGGCACTGTGTCCCTACCCCTTTCATTGTGGAAGGGATAACTGTACTTGATCCCAGGTCTTCTAGGCTCTGAGGCTTGTTCTCAGTGAACACCCTGCTGCTTCTTTTTATTGATACCTTTTAGAATTCCTTTTTGGTGTTCCCCCATCTAGGCCCCCATTGGTTTAAGGGTTTGTCTCTGGAGAATTAAATCAATCTGAAATCTCCAAGTGAGTAAAGAAAAAAAAATCTTATGTGAAAGAAGAGAAAGATTTCTGTGCTTGAAATCCTTTGTATATTGATAAATTTAAAAATCATGTTGTATGAGTAACAAACTGCTTTGGTCTGCCTTTGAGGTATTTTGATGTTGTGTTTTGAAAATATTGAAGTTATAATAATGGCAACAGAAAAGGAACAGATACACAGCTTACACTCAGCAAAATGTCACATTTTTAAAATCTGGCAATAGGCCGAGATGGTGACTGTCTTTTCAAAGTCCTGTGATGTTAAGATTTGCACAGTCCTCCTCCTCCTCCTCCACCTCCTTCAAGAGCATTAAATGAAACAAGACTTTAGAAAAAGGGAACAGCCGGGACTTGGCACTGGCTGAGATAGGAGGAATACAGCAGCCTAAATCTCCAGACTTTGTAAGGGAGCCCACTCGTTCAGACCGTGCCTTTTCACGTGATTACCATCTGTGCCTCCCCAGTTCCTTCCAACTCTGTGTAGGCAGCTCCTTGGATTCATGCCTGAAAGCATAGCTCCACCAGGGCCCTGGAAACTGTAGTCAAGTAACAAGCCTAACTTCTATTCCCTCCACTGGATTAAAAAAATGGAGATGATCTATCCTGAAGGAAGATTCCAGCTACTGAAATCAGTGTGCTGCTCAGACCAAGAGAAACCTTTATGGACTATTCTCCATTCCTGTACATGTTAACATTTTCATATATCTCCCCATAGATCATAAATTTGGAGCTTTAAGGGACTTTAAAAGTATTTTAGTTCAATCTCACTTCACAGATGGGGAGACTGAAGCTCCAGAGAGGTTAAGTAATTTGCCTACAGTCATTCCGGTAGCAAATAGGAAGAGCTGCGATTTGAAACAGGTCATTTGACTGTGACTCTAATGTAAGGCCTCTTTATGCATGCTGTAAGTTTGGAAACTCATTAGAGATTTTAGCAAAGGGCCTGGGCAGAAGATATGCTAGTGAGATATTGAGGGACAATAGCTGAGTGGTTTTTAATGGATATTCAGAAAAGGCCTTACGGGACACCTTAGGAAACCATCATCTGTATGACAAAATATACCTCGACTCTTCCTACGATAGTCTCTTTGAGCTACTATTCCATAGACACAAGTTACTGGAGATCATAGTCACCCAATTATACTCAAAGAGGTCTGCCTGATTTCAGGTGTATGTGGGCCATTTGTCCAGGGAACTTTTTGAAGAAAAGGTGAGGGGGGATGGAAGAAATAATCCCACTTCACCAATTGTATTAGTTCACATGAGAAATGCTCATTTGGAAATAGCCTTGTATCCCACACATGCAATGAATACCTTAATCATTTTCTTTTCCTTTTCCAGCACCTTATTACCTCAATTGCTTAGTTCCACTGTAGTCTGCTAATTAAATACTGTAGAGGCACTTTCATGCTCTAAGTTTAGACTTCTGGCGTAGATGAAATGGTTAATAGGAATTCAAGCTCTTCTTACTTGTTTAAGGGGGTTGTTTTTGAAGGGGACATGTGTAATGCACATTTCCTTTGCTAATAAAACACTTTCATATTCTCTGAGGACATCCATGTCTGAGCAAAACTATTAAAACTGTGCTTGAAGTGACTATGCACAAGACATGAATTGATATACCTAAAACTATCAAATTAATTTCTTCTTCAAAATCTGAATCCTGAGCACACAAGATCTAATGCTCATTTCCACTCCTTTATTCCAGCTGCTA
>NW_027186546.1:5361581-5372222 GCF_028583685.1 Petaurus breviceps papuanus
GAAGGAAGGAAGGAAGGAAGGAAGGAAGGAAGGAAGGAAGGAAAGAAGGAAGGAAGGAAGGAAGGAAGGAAGGAAGGAAGGAAGGAAGGAAGGAAGGAAGGAAGGAAGGAAATGTTTTTCTTTTCAATTTTTCCTAGAGGCAACATGATGGAAAGTGAAGTTTTACATGAGTGAGAGGGAGGGACAAATTGAAAAAGGAAAAGAATTTCTGATAGGGCTCAAATTCAATGGGTTCCCTGCCTTGGTTTGGCCAACAGGACCCATGGTCAAGTGAACTTGCTCCTTGGAATTTTCTTCTCTTCAGAAAATCACAATTTTTATACAGAAAAGAAGTAAAATTTTGATGGTTATTTTCTGCAATTTTTCATCATGACACCATCAACAAAAGTTATGTTTGAGGAATACAAATACAAAATAATACAATAATACAAAATAATCCTCAAATTAGAAACATTTCTTTTTAAATTGGAAAAGGAAAGTAGAGTAGTTAGTGCAAACCTTACTCTTTCTGGAGTACTATATGAATGGAATACTATAGACTAGAAAAATTGGAGGAAACCTTAGGGATCGGCTGAACCAGAAGCCCTTAACCTTTTTTCTGTTATGGGGCTCTTTGGCAGTCTAGCAAAGCCTACAGACCTCTTCTCAGAATAATGTTTTTAAATGCATAAAAAATATGCAGAATTACAAAAGAAGCCAATTATACTGAAATATAATTATCAAAATATTTTGAAAATCAGGTTCACAGACCACAGATTAAGAACCTCTAAATTCTAGGCTATCTCTTTCTTTTTTGGGGGGAAAACACCAGAAACAGAGAGGGGATTTTCCCAAGCTTCCACAGCTAGTCAGTGGCATGACTGAGACTAGAACCAAGATCTTCCGTGGTCCTTTTTCCACTACACCACACTACTTCAGACACAATATAACTTAATTTATTCAACTCCTCCCACAATTCTCTTCTTTGTTCAAATTATTTTGCTGAGGGACTTCTTCACCTCCTTGATCAGGCAACATGCCTATCACATAGGAACTGCTTGCTGAAAACATTCCAGTGAATGCCTCCCCTATGGAATGACCTTTGCCCTTCTCCCAAGCCAGGAACAGTCCTGAGATACTACTATGTCATCTCAGTCACCACTTACTTATTCAAATTTTCATGCATTGGAACACATTTGGTCCAAATCAATTCATATGTGAGTGTGCATGTGTGTATGTTGGGCTGTAACATGCCGTAACTCATTCTTATTCATGTAATACAAAAGGAATTTCTTTTATATACTAAATTTAGTGTTTCAGTCTCTAGGCTGAAAGTGAAAAGAAGATAAACCTTTAAAACTGTTCCAATTTTAAGTATAAAAAAGCATTAGTAAAGTATTTCACATTCCTTCTATCTTAAGTTTTGCCACCCGTGTACCATGGCAAATCTGAAGTTTTTATCCCATCTTAAGTGACACAGAATGAAAAAAAAAATCATTGATTTTGGTCAGAAATTTCTTATCTCTTTCCAAACCCCATCTGAGGCTATATAGGTCCCGAGCTTCACTCCTACACTTCTAATCTCCTCAACATCATTCTCTATAATCATCCCCTTTGCGCCAGTTTTGGAAGATGAGTTCATCCTTTTCTTTACTAACACCATTCTACTCTCTAGCATCCTAGATCCCACTCCAATCTCCTCCAAGATACTCCCTTTTCTTCCTCATTTCCAAGCCTCTTTATCCACTGGCTCATTTCATCCTACCTACAAATATTCCAAGATATTCCCTATCCTTAAAAAACAATGATGAAGACAACTACAACAATAAAACTCCATTTTACCATGCCACTTCTTGAACTCTTGTCCTGAATCTCTTCTTCCCTTCAAAATCTAACTAGAGAAACCTGGCTTCAAACTGTTTGGTTGGTTAATTTTATTGGACTGCCCCCTCCCCTCAAAGTTGTTTGTTAGAAGAGATAATTTACTGGGTAAGAGAGGAATGAGGTTTGAATTTGTTATGAATTTGCTATGAACATAGGTGATTCAAAAGCAAAGTACATCAACAAAATACTTTAAAAAGACAAAAATAAATGAGAATAAATTAAAATACCTCTCCCCAAAAGAAAGAAGAATCTTATTGCATTTATTGCCTCCATTTTTTTCACTTCTCATTCATTTCTCAATCCCTTGAAATGTGGCTTCCTTCCCACAGCTCAAGGGAAACTGTTCTTTGAAAGGTCATAATGATCTTTTTGTTGCTAAATCCAATGGCCTTTTCCTAGTCCTCAACCTTCTGGATTACTTGTTAGTATTTGGCATTGTTGACCACCTTGTACTTCAGTATACTCTTTCCTCCCTGGGTTTTCATAACATTCTTCTGTCACTGACTTCCTGTCTGACCTTTCTTTGTCTTCTCTGCAGGATTATCAAGCAAATCCTACCCCAACAAGTGGTGTGTACACCATGGCTCTACTGAACCTTCTCCTCTAAATCTTTTCTCCATTATCTTGTCAGTTCCCATGAGTTCAACCATGACAACAACAACAAAAAAACCCATCCATATCTGCATATCTAGATCTCACCTCTTTGGATCTCCAGTTGACTGTGGGTGTTCACTACCTATCTAAACCCAATATGCCGAAACTAAATCTTTCTCATTAAATCCCCCCTTCCTCTTGACTTCCTTATTTCTATTGAAGGAACTATCATTCTTCTAAGCACTCTGTTTAGCAACCTAGAAATCATCCTTGATCATTATCCACTCCATACATGCAAACAATTATACCTCCCATATGTCCCCCTTCCCTCTGCATGTATCCTAAGCATCCTAGGTCAAGCTTCCAAGTCTTACCTGAACTATTGCAGTCACCTCCAAGTTGGTTCCCTACATCAAGCCTCTTGCCCTCTCCAATTCATCCTCCACCTAGCTCACCAACTGATATTCCTAAAGCACAAGTCTAACCCTGTCACCTTCCTCCTCAACAAGTTTCAGTGGCTTCCTGTTGCCTCTATAAATTTCTCTGCTTGGCATGTAAAACCTTTCATAACTGGGTCCAGCATACCTTTCCAGACTTATTGTGCATCACTCTTCTTCATAGACTCTATATTCAACAAAATTTGCCCCCTTGCTATACTTCACACATAAAATTTCATACTTTCTCACCTCCGTGCCTTTGTACTGGCTGCCCCCTATTCCTGTAATATTCTCTCTTCTCACATCTGTTTCTTGAGACCCTTAGCTGCCTTTAAGGCACACTAAAGAGTCACCTCCTTCAAAAGGCCTTTCCTAACTCTTCCAAGTGTGAGTGCATCCCATCCCAAAATTACTTTCTATTTATTTTGCATGTCTCTTTTATCTACTTGTCTGCAACAATATTATATGTCTTGACAAGACAATATAAACTCTCAAAGTCAGGGATAGTCTTAGTTTGGGATTTTTATCCCTGGGGCTTTGCATAGTGTTTGTTCACATGCTTCTTGGTTAAAGGAATGATTTAATATATTCCTATAAACTAGGAGAAAACTTATTCCTGAGATACTTTTAATCATATAAAAGGTTTGTTTAAGGCAGTTTTTTTATTGTAAGTGATGATAAGAGGTCACAGACTTAGGAAATGAGTTAGAGAACTCACAAAATTCATAATATCAGAGTTAGGCAACTCACTTAGAATGATATTTACTTTCTTATTGTCTGATTGGGAAGCCTATACACAGAAAAAGGAAAAGAAGGGAACAAATATTTATTAAATTCCTACTTATTGCCAGACACTGTGCTAAATGCTTTACAAATTTTATCTCATTTACTCCTCACAATAACCCTGGAAGTTAAGTGCTATTATTATTATTCCCATTTTACAGTTGAAGAAACTGAGGCAGACAGAAGTTACATAACTTACCCAGGGTTACACAGCATCAGGCTGGATTTGAGCTCTGGTCTTCCTGACTCCAGGCCATCTAGTTGTGTATGTAAAAGATCATGATAGAGTTTCTTGAGTAAAAAGTGGTTTCCTATTTGCCTTGGGCAAGAGACAGGACAGCTTTACATATCCCTAAGTCTAGTCTCTTAGTTCAGTTGGTGTCCAGTGGTGAAAACCCAGGATCTAATCCTGAAAAGGGGCCAAAATGAGGGTTAAACTAACTGCAAAAAAAAACCAGCCACCCAGTCGACTCCCTTATGAGGTGCTAACAGATCCCTTTGAGTATATTAGAAGGGGATAGGATGAGTAAGGATTGGTCACACCCCTAGGTGACCTTTAAAAATAAGTTCAGTAAGGTTGAATAAGATGGAAGTCAGTCTTGAAGAACCCAGTATGGAGTTGGAAAGAAAAAGAAGCCCAAACAAAGCTATGTGAAACGGAGTAGAATCTCCAGCAGAGACTCTAAACACCAAGAAAAGGGACAGGATTTAGCAAGTAGGCATAAGGGATGTCAAGAGAGATTGCTGCATTGCTACCTAAAGTTTCACACTACCCCAGACTTCAGACCCCATCGTGGTAATTCTATATCTCCTTTCTCCCTTCAGACTGCCTCAAAAAATCCTGAAATCATTCACCCTGAGCCTGGGCAAGAGTATTTACCTTTCTATTTTAAACATGTATTTTATCTTTTAAACAGTGTTTACCACAGATATTTGATACTCAGGGTGCATTTCTTAGAAATGAAGTTGGCTGGATGAAATTGAGAGGGGAGCATCCCCAGAGAAAAGAAAGAAAAAGATTTATCATGGAGGAATTTTGTCCAAGGTGATTTCTCTAGCTAGGGGCTCAGAGCTTAAGAATAAACATTGGTTGGTAGTATCTACTAAAGATATGTGTAGTTTCAGTCACTGGGGCTCCATTGATGGTTCTTCCATCAGGGTTCACATAACAAAGAAGTCTAAAACAATATTATTGTAGACTGATCATACTCAGGAAATTCAAAATGAAAGCACAGAAAATATTCTGGAGATGAAATTAAATGTCTTTAGTGTGCACAGGAAATGTTTCCCACCAGAAGCAAGAATTCAAAGTTGTTGTCTTGTCCAGTCATTGATGTCTATAACTTCTAGTCATGATTTATTAGTATCTACTACTGGTGGAGAAAATGCCTCATATTGTCTATAGGCAGTTGGTGGTGATGTTGAGGAAGAAATTCAATTGGTTGGTTCATCAGAGAAGTGTCAATGGATATCTTTCAGTCTTTGGTTGTTTGTTACTACTGTTGGGTTGTCTGTTGTTTTTTGTTTTTTGTACTCTGTAATGATCATGCTTCTTAGAATGTCTAACAAAAAGAGAAAGGGGTGGTCTGGGAAATATCTGCCCTCTCACCTTCCTATAGCAAGAGGGAAAGCCTACACATGACCAAACCTTGCCTCACAGTAACAGCTACTGGTTATATATACATATGTGTGTATGTATGTATGTATTCATATGAATACATAGAAATCTGGGTTTCTTGAGGGTAGAAACTATTTGTTGTTGCTGGGTTTGGTTTTTACTGTTGGTTTTGTATTTTGTTTTGTTTTTTTGGTATTCTCCTTGGCATATAGTGAATGGTTAATAAATGGTTGTTGTTTGATTTGGAAAGGAATATCTTGATCAAAGGCAATCAACTGTGGCATCTCACTGAGAAAATCAGTTTATGCTTATTCTGGGTGGGTCTTATTCATGCCATTTCTCTGGTAGTTTAGGTTCACTGTCAGAACAAAATGAAATACTTGGAAATAATTCAACAGTTAAAAGGAGATTTGCTTAGCCATAATAGGATGGGGATATTCAACAAGGTATCGAAGGCATGCAGAGCTGATTCAATTAAGTGAACTTCCCTAGCCTGAGTTGCCCATGATTTTCCACTAGTCAAGTATTGACTCTGATGAGATGCCTGGAGCTCTTTGTGGCTATTTCATACTCAGGCAACCTGGAAGTAATGTCAGTAGCCTGAGCCTTTAGTCCTCTGAGCCAACCAAGTCTCAAAGATGGTCTCAATACCTTTTAAGGAAATATTAGCCTAATTTTCATGGGTGTGAGGGTTAGGATATTGCTCATGGCACATTTGCAAGATTGTTTAGTGATGAAGTTTGGGCTAGTTGGGCAGAGTCAAAATTAGAAGGCCCTGCTAGCATCATCCCTCCATAAGATGGCTGGGATATCTCCCTTCCATAAACCCTGTCCTTCACCTTCACAGAGCTGAACACCCAGCAAGGCATGAGTGTTGCTATACCTGACACACTGTGACCTCAGTCTTACTGGCAAACATCTGATAGGTCCCTACCCTCAGGGTTGCTTAATATATTTACCAGATGGCTGGAGGTTTTTCTAAACTTGAAAAGCATAGTATGTTTCAAACAGTAAGACTTCTAGAAATCATCCTTCAAACAAGGGTAAGAAAAACATGAAGAAATTAATAACACTAGTAGTTTACAAAAATAGGACACTAAAAGGTATAAAAAATGCCTATTATCATCCAGTCTTCCTAACAAGCTTATTATGATGTAGGGATTAGAGGCAGCATTATTTGAATTTTGTAGATGAGGAAACCGAGGGACAAGGACATGAAGTAGTTTACCCATCATTATGCTGATAGTAAGTAGCAAAGTCAGCTTCGAGGCTGGGTCCTCTGGCTCAGAATCAAGAGCCTTTCATCACCCTTTACATTCCTATGGCCCAGCACATCTGGAACATTGTAGACACACAGTAAATGTTTGTTGGATTGGATTACAAATATTATTTCACATAAATTCATTATTTCATGTAAATTCAGCTGGGCCTTTATCACTGCACAGGACTTCATTCACTTCTGATGGACCTCTGTTCCTAACCTTCTCTTCTGTCCCAAAGACTTTCTACATCTCTGCTTCAGTCTCTCTTCTTTTTGCCCAGACCAATCTTTCCACTAATGCTGTTAATCTCTTTCCCTCTCTCCTTATTACCTCTTCCCTCTCTCCCTCCTCCCCTCTCTGTCTCATTCCATCTTTCTGTCTCTATCTTTGACCCTCTCATTCTTTTTCTCTCCCTTTCTCTGTTTCCTTTATTTACAACTCTATGTCTATGTCTTCCTCTCTCTCTCTCTCTCTCTCTCTCTCTCTCTCTCTCTTTCTCTCTCTCTCTCTCTCTCTCTCTCCTCTGTGTGTGTGTTGTGTGTGTGTGTCTGCCTCCATATCTCTGTTTCTTTATGTCCACCTCTGTTTGTATGTCTGCCCCAATCTGTTTGCCTATCTGGCTCTGCCTGTCTCTCTGGCTCTGTCTCTCTTTCTCTGTCTCATAGTAAACACATATATACAGTTGGTTACAGAAGTTACCTTATCCAACAGGGATATATATAAGGGAAAGTGTTTAAGAGAAAGGGGTGGGGTGCAGAGTAAGAGCAAGAGTAGTTTCAGGGAGGCAGTGGTTAGAAGCAAAACAGACTCTTGAGGAGGAGGCAGGAGGATAAGTCTAAGAAAATGGGATGGAGGGAAATACACAGTAATAATAACTGTGAGTGTGAGTTGAATGAATTCACCCATGTACAGTTGAGAAATAGGTTTACTCCCTTCTACCCCTTCAATAATCTCCAGATAGCTATCATATCTAATTTTTCTAAATTTCTACTTATATCCTTAACTTCACCTAAAAAACAGAAGAGGCTAGCAGGATGGATTAGAAACCAGAATCCCATAATGTTTTGTTTTTTGAAACAAAAAGACACACACATAGAATGAAATTAAAGGACTGGAGCAGAATCTGTTATGTTTCAGTTAAAAAGAAATTTTTTAAAAAGAAGCATGTGTGGCAATCATGCACAGAAAAAAAAAGCAAAAATAGACTTAATGAAACAAAAATTCACTATATATTAGGGCACTAAAAAACTCACATAGGCAGATAAGCAGAAATATTAAGCAAATTTTTTTTTCTGACCATGATATAATAAAAAATTACACTGAATAAAGAGTCTTTGAAGCATAGATTAAAAGGTAACTGGAAACTTAAATAACATAATCCAAAAGAATGAGTGGGTCAAAGAACAAATCATGGAAAAAATCAACAATTTCATTAATGATAATACCAACCATGAGAAAAAAATACCAAAATGTATAGGATGCAGCCAAAACAGTACTTAGGGGAAATTTAATATTTCCTAACCAATACATCAATAAAAGAGAGAAAGAACACAGCAACAAATTGGGCAGGGAATAAAAAAATCTAGGGAAAAAAGAAACAAATTTTAAACCCTCAATTAAATGTAAAAAATAGAAATCCTGAAAATTAAAGTAGAGATTAGCAAAATTAAAAGTTAAAAAAATTAGCTAATAAATAAAACAGAAACCTTTTTAGGAGGTAGGAATAAAATAGATAAACCATTGGCTAATTCTATTAAAGAAGTAAACAAATTTGCCAGCATCAAAAATGAAAATGGTAAATTCACAACCAATGAAGAGAAAATAAAATCAATAATTAGGAGGTATTTTGCTCAACTATATGCCAATAAAACTGACCATCTAAATGAAATGGGAGAATAATTATAAAAATATAATTGCCCATATTAACAGAACAGGAAATAAAATATTTAAATAACTCTATCTTAGAAAAAAGAAATCAAACGAGCTATCAATGGGCTCCCTAAGGAAAAAAAATCAGGACCAGTTGGATTTACAAGTGAATTTTAACAAATATTTAAAAAACAATTCATTCCAATATTATATAAACTGAAAAAATTGGTAAAGATGAAATCTTATCAAATTCCTTCTATCACATAAATATAGACTTGATACCTAAACCATGGAGAGCAAAAATAGAGAAAGAAAACTATAAACCAACTTCCCTAATGAATATTGATTCAAAATTTCTAAGTGAAATGCTAGCAAGAAGATTACAGAAATATATCACAAAGATTCAACACTATAACCAGGTTGGATTTATATCAGGAATGCAAAGCTAGGTCAAGATTAGGAAAATTGTAAGCATAATTGACCATATAAATGACAAAACATCAAAAATTATATGATTATGTCAATAGATACAGAAAAAGCTTATGACAAAATACAATGCCCATTCCCTTTTTTATTTATTTATTTATTTTTATTTTTGCTTTTTGGGCAGCAATTGGGTTTAAGTGACTTGCCCAAGGTCACACAGCTAGTTTTTGTGTTAAGTGTCTGAGGCCAGATTTGAACTCAGGTCCTCCTGACTCCAGGACCAGTTCTCTATTCACTGCACCACCTAGCCACCCCTAAAGAAAAACTATTTTTTTTATTTTGGAGGGCAATTGGGGTTAAGTGACTTACCCAGCGTCACACAGCTAGTTTTTGTGTTAAGTGTCTGAGACTGGATTTGAACTCAGGTCCTCCTAACTCCAGGGCTGGTGCTCTACTCACTGCACCAACTAGCTGCCCCAGCCCCCATTCCCTTTTTAAAAAAAATACTAAAAGCACAGGAATAAATAGATCTTTTAAAAAAATGATAAGTTACACTGACCTAAAACAAAGAGTGTGCATTATAAATAAAAACTAGAAGCCTTTCCAATAAGATCAGGATGAAGCAAGGATGATTATTATCACTGCTATTATTCAATCTTGTACTAGAAATGCCAGCTATAGAAGACAGACAAGAAAGAGAAATTGCAAGTTGAACTTTCATATTTTGCAAATTAAAGTCTACCATATTTTATCATTGCAAAATGCTGCTTTTAATAGTCCTCCTGGTTCTGCTTACTTCTCTCTGCATCAGTTCAAGTCAGTCCAGGTTTTTCTGAAATCCACCTGCTTATTACTTTTTATAGCACAACAGTATTCTATTATTCACTTACCACAACATTTTTAACCATTCTGCAAATGATGGGCATCCCCTCAATTTCTGATTCTTTGGAAGGGGGAATATTCAAGAGATGTTGCAAAGTTGGAATTGACAGACCTTCACAAATTGGATATAGGAGCTGAGAGAGAGTAAGGGGTGACACTTAGGTTGTGAGGGTATGGGATGAAAAGGATGATGGTACCCCAGGTAGCAATAAGAATGTTTAGAAGAAGGGAAGACTTTACAGGAAAGATAATGAGAAGTTCAATTTTGGATATGTTGAGTTTCAGATGTCTACAGGACATCTGATTTGAAATGTCTGAAAAGTAGTTGTGGATGCAAGACTGGAGGACAGTAGAAAGGTTAGGGCTGGAGAGGTATACTTGAGAATCATCAGAATAGAGATGGTAATTAAAGCCATGGGAGTTGATGAGATTACCAAGTAAAGTAGTATGTAAAGATATGAGAAGAGGGCCGGAACAGAAACCTGTGAGATACCCATCATTAGTGGATATATCTGAGATGAGGGTACAACAAGTGAGTGGTCAGAAAACCGAGAGAGAGAGGTATCCCAAAGACCTAGAGAGAAGAGAATATCCAAGAGAAGAAGGCAAAAATGGCGCAGTCAAAGGCTGCAGAGAGGTCAAGGAAAAGGAAAACATGTGAGGAATGGTGAAGATGGAAGTCAGATTGCAAAGTGCATGATGGGAAGTTGGAGGCTCTTGGTGCATAAAAATTTTTCAGTAAAAGAAAGGAGGAAGATGGGAGAAAGTATATGGATGGGAATAGAGAAGTCAAGAGAACAGGTGTTTTGTTTGTTTTAGGAAGACTTGATCATGTTTATAGGCAGATAAGAAGGAACAAATGAGAGAGAGAGAGAGAGAGAGAGAGAGAGAGAGAGAGAGAGAGAGA
>NW_027186546.1:5372322-5398785 GCF_028583685.1 Petaurus breviceps papuanus
GGGAAGGAGGGAGAGAGAGATGGATGAGAGGATATGATTGCTGGACCCAGATATTAAAATATCAGGACATGGGTATCAAGAATAGCCTGACCAAGGAGTCCAGCTGTGTCTCTTCCCCAGACCCATGAAAAGAAGCAGGTGATGATGCTGAGCTTTGGGGAGAAGAAAATTTAAGGGGAAATCTATCATATGGATTTATGGGCAGCTAGATGGTGCTGTGGATAGAGTGCCAGGTCTAGAGTCAGGAAGACTTGAGTTCAAATCTGGTCTCAGACACTTACTAACCATGTGACCCTGAGCAAGTCACTTAACTTTGCCTCAGTTTCCTCTTCTGTAAAATGAGCTAAAGAAGGAAATGGCAAACCACTCCAATATCTTTGCCAAGAAAACCCCAAATGGGGTCACAAAGAGTCAGACATGACTAAAACAACTGAACAACCATCATCAGTCTCAGTCTTTTCTGTGAAGTAGAAAGCTAACTCATATGCAACTACAATTGAGGATTGGAAAAGAGGCTGAGTTTTAACCCAATCAAGTCCCCTTACATATTCCTTAAAGCCAGTGTAAAGACCCCTGACCCAGGAGGTGGAAGAACCCTCTCATTATGGGACCTCAGTTCATCTCAAGCAGTCTGGGCTTATTTCTGCAGAGAACCTAACTTCTAAAAGAAGGGAATCAGACCCCCCTCATTATGGCTCATTATGGCTCCCTCCTGAAGCCCCAGGGAAAAATCCTTGGGGCCTAGATCTGGTTCAGGTCTAGGGTCTTCCCAAAAGTGATTAAGAGGACCCCATGTAGAAATATATGAAATGTTGTAGGCCTGGTATAGAACCACTCTTTATTTCTACACCATAAAAGAAATGTTAAAAATACAAAAGATGGGGCAGCTAGGTGATGAAGTAAATAGAGCACCAGTCCTGGAGTCAGGAGTTCAAATCCAGTCTCAGACACTTAACTAGTTGTGTGACCTTGGGCAAGTCACTTAACCCTAACTGCCCTGCCTTCCGCCTCCAAAAAGACCAAAAAAAAAAAGAATTTCCCTGGTTTAGTGGTTCTAGAGGTCACAGAAACTGGTTGGAATGAAGGGCTCCCAGATACTGCAAAAGGAAGGGTTTTTTTTTCCTCCCACTTTCAGATATAACCATGCACTCCTAAGGGTGGTGGATAAAACTAGGCAGAACTAGTAATAAAAAAATGAACAATTCAGTCAGTCCTAAAATTTCCACCAGTGCCAGGCCCCTGAGACTTCCTTGTGACAACTCACCAGGGTTGACTAACTTCTTCCTGGTCCCCAGGCCTCTCTCTTCATTTTCTATTGAGTAATTTCAGACATTGAACTCACCTTCTTGTGGTGGTCAGATAAAGAAGTGTCTACCAATAAGAAAAGGAAATGGTTCACTTCATGTTGAAAAACTCCCAAATTGTAATCTGTGGTGGGTTTTTTTTTCCCTTTCACAAAACTTTTTCTTCCCCCACAGCCCATTGTTGTGGACTTGTGGATTTTTTGTCTTTTTTTTTTCTCTCAGATTTTATAGCCCAACATGCCTAAAGCCAAGAGACTTGGCTTGGGGCCCCCACTGAGTCAGAGTCTGGACTGGGAAACCTAAACCCAGAAAGCTCCTGGCTCTCAAGTCTTCTACTTTAACTACCAGACCACACAGTGGCCTGTGTTCAACCCATTGGCTGAAAGTCCTTCCCCCTCTTTGTTTGGAAAGAGACATTGTCTTGCATAACTTGACAACCTACTAAATAGTCCATTGTCTTCCATTCTGGGGAAGCTCAAAATAACTTGGTAGTGTCTTATGACTGATTACAGAGCTGTCATTGATTAGGTTCTATAGCCACAGTGCATGGAGATCTCTGGACTGGTCTGCAAAACTGATCAATAATCCGCGTAAGATAATGAACAACTTCTACCTTTTTATCATAAATTGAATTAAAGGTGTGGGAAATACTAAGAATTCTTCATCCATAGTCCATAGGCCTTTACTCAAACAGCACAACAGTTATTTGTAATTCAAATAAGAAACCAAGAGCAACCAATTATGAGTATTTTTTAATAAATCAGATTTTGATGAACAGCTGTTGAAAATGTAAGGTGTGGTCACCAGAGGAAACAAATCCATGGATGAAGATCTTAGTATCTCTTATCCTCCTGGTACAGAATTATGGTTTTACTCCTATTAGTAGGTCATGAAATCAAATAACAGGAAAAGGTACGTTGATCTCCAACAAGCCAGATAAGGAGAGATTAATGGACAAGTAACTCTTGTCCACCTTTGTTTTCTATGAATCACTGATGAGTGCAATTGGGAATTACCATCCTTACTTTAAGCCTAGCACCTCTAAAGGAGAATATACCTCTTAGGATTCAATTAAAAACTTAAGCAACCTTGCTCAGTGTTGCCAAGGAGCCCTCACACTCTGAGGCAGACTGTGCTGCCTGGTATGAATAAAACACATTCTGTATTCAGTGACATTTCCATCTGGTTCAACTGAAGCAGCAGCCTTGGGGAGAGAGCCAGAGGGAGAGAGGGAGCAGCCTGCTACAGCCTGCTTTCTCCTCCCTATAGACCGTGGAGTCATTCAAGGGGTCCCTCAGGGTCTACTGTCATTCCTTTCTGTGAAGGTTTATTTTTTTTTTCTTATCAAGGCACTAACTACATGACTTAATTGGGTATGGGGCTAAATTTGGTTTGCAAAACAGAAGGCACAGGTAGACATTTTGAGTGCCCTGGCAAAAAAAAATAATTAGAAAATATCTCATGTCCCTCTGGTAATTGCAAAAGAAACATTTCCAGACAACTTGCAATTCAGAGGCTTTTGGGGAGTGTATTTATAGAGGGAGAAGGAGGCACCTGGCAAATGCTATCTCTTGCCTCTTTACTTCATCCATGCAGTTCAGAACAACATGAGTAACTAACATTCACCAATCTCAGATAACTGATCTGAGGCTCCCTCCCACAAATTTAGAAGATTTAGTTCAAGTGTGTATTATGAATAAAAATTTCAAAGATGATAGCAACTATATCTGTGATTTTATTGATAGAGGAAACTCCCAGATGAAGAAGTTCTTTTTCACAAAGGCAGAACATCTTTGCGAATTACAGAGAGGCACCTAGGTCATGAGAAGTTAAATGACTTATCCAGGGTCACACAGTCAATATGTATCAGAGACAGGACTGAAAGTCAGTTCTTCCTGGCTCTAAGGCTAGTTTCCTATCTACTGTACCCCACTGCTTTTCATTATGGTACCTTCAGGTTTTCAAAGCATTTTCCATACATGATTTCATTTATCCTCACAAATGCAATGTGAGGTAGGTATTAATAGCCTCATTTTACTAAGGAGATTCTTGAGGATCTAAAACAGTAACAGTCATTGACTACCAAATGCAGGTTTCAAGCTCAAGTTTGAACAATGACAAGATCAACCATTTTCCCACAGTACCATACACTTTCTCTAGCCTATTCAGTTCTAAGTCCATTTAAAAGGAGCCCTTTTAAAAAGTCCCCAAAATAGTAAGCAGTTTTTTAAAATGTTATAGATGAGGTTCACCAAGATAGAAAGAGGCAGGGCTGAACCTATAACCAGCTCCCTTAAATGGATCAGTCCTTCTAATGTGAAATGAATCTTGGGATTTTGGGGGCAAAAAACTTGGAAGTTTTATTTTAAAAATAAAACCCCCTAGTAATTGAGAGAGGAATTACACCCTCTCTGAGGGCAAGGATTTCAAAATGTAGTCAGTTCCATTCACCCTGTGACTCCTTATCATGGCACATTCACATGGACAAGACCAGTGTTAATCCCAGTGGGATTGTAGGCCTAGGAGTAAACCTCCACCTCCTCTAATTTTTATGTAGAAATGAAATCAGGTTACAATGAAACAACCAGGGACAGCTTTCAAAAGATGAAAATTCCCTAGGATAGCTTGAGGGGAGAGAGTGGGGGGAACAGGGGGCAGGTATCAGTCTTACTCCACTTTGGTGCCAGATGAAGGAATTTTTTTAAAGGATGATTGCAAATATAATAGCTGCTGGTCTTTCTCTCCAGTGCCAGCTGAAAAAAAGGTTAGCCTTCCTCCCATTGCTGGTCAGAGCCAGCAGTGCTGTGCTTACCCAAAACTGGAGATTCAACTTCACTAGCCTAGGCTTGCTTCTGATCAGAACCAAGTGATGCCAATTTCCCTTATATGACAGTAATGTTATCTGAAGAGCTAAAAGTTCTGAATGTTGTATCCCTGTGTTCCCCCACCCTCACCACCACCACTATTTTTTCAGCAATCAATCAAGCAGTCTATAAGCTTTCATTAATTGCTTAGTGCCAGGTACTCTGCCAAGCGTGAGGAGTACAAATGGTTGTTATTCAGTCATTTCAGTTGTGTCTGACTCTTCATGACCCTGTTTTGGGGCTTTCCTGGCAAAGATACTGGAGTGATTTGCCATTTCCTTCTCCAGTTCATTTTACAGAGGAGGCAAACAGGGTTAAGTGACTTGTCCAGGGTCACACAACTAGTGTCTGAGGTCACATTTTAATTCAGGAAGTTGAGTCTTCCTGACTCCAAGTCTGGTGCTTTATCTATAGGCAAAAACAAAGAATCAAATATTCCCTACTCAAGGCATTTACATTCTACTGAATGAAGCAACAAGAACATCTATAACTATGAAGAGAAGACAAAAAAGTAAATACTCAGATGCTAAATCCAAGGGTAGTTTGAGCAAGAGGGTCCTAACATTTGGAGTCAGGGAGGAAAAACTTCATCTAGAGGGCAATGCCAGAGTTGTCTGTTCAAGGAGAGAGTGCTGCACACCAGGTCTGAGGACCAACGGATCCTCAAACGGGAAATAGAGTGTTGTGTTTGGTGGGCAGAGAAAAGGACAGTCTGGCTGGATCTCAGAGTGAGGTTGGGGGAATAATATCCAATGATATTGAAAGGAAACGGCTGGGACCAGGCTGTTAAAAAGCCTTCAAGAGCTGAACAGAGCTTATAATTTATCCTAGAGGCAGCAAGGAGCCAGGCTACTGGAGAAATAGTAGCTTATTCTAATAGGGAAGGTTGTCATTGTTATAAGCACATTGCATATCTATTTTTTAACCCTTCTTTTCTAATTTGGTGTAGATTTGCACCTTTGCTCTAACAAGTCACCATGTTAGATGACACACAGACGGCTGATTCAGAAATGACTCCCATTTTGGCCACCCATTTCTCGACTAAGTCAGACTCACAATGTCATACTTGATGATTCTGTCTCGTTTTCAGTATACAGCACCTTCCATCTCTTTTCTTGAAGATAGTACTTAAATTCAATACTTTATATTCATTATCTGTTCAGTGGGGGGAGGGTATACCCTCAATGAGCAGAGAGACAAATATTCACATGTTATAATACAGTTTGGATCTCTATAAATCAGACTATATCTTATCTATAGATCACTCTTATCTATAGATCACAACCTATTCAATGTGCTAGCAATCTTCTTCTAGATCTCTGTACAACAGGTGGGTACCCAGGCAGCACCCTGTTTATGTGTTAATCTTTATTTTTTCCATAACATAGTATAATAAAGAAGATGATTGCACATGAAACTAGAAATCTTTTATGTACAACTTGCTATTCTTTTAAAATATATAATAAAGTTATCATGTACATTTCTCTTTTTTTCTTTCCTCCCCCCACTCTAGAGATGACTACCATTATATTATATAAAATTATTCTATACATACTTCTATTTTTCAGTTCTTTTCTCTGGATGCAAATAGCATCTTTCTTTATATGTCCTTTATGGTTAATTTGGGTATTTATAACAGTCAAAATGACCTATTCACTCAAAGCCATTCTTAAAACAACATTGCTGTTACTGCATACAATGTTCTTTTGCTTCTGCTCATTTCACTCTTTATTATTTCATGCAAGTCTTTCCATGTTTTTTTCTAAGATCATTTAGCTCATAATTTCTTATGGCACATTAGTTTTCCATCACAATTATATACCACAAGTTGTTCAGCCATTCCTAGGCATCCCTGCAATTTCCAGTTCTTTGCCACCACAAAGAGAGCTGTTCTAAACATTTTAGAATATATAGGTTCTTTTCCTTTTTCCTAATTATCTTTGGAAATAGACCTAATAGTGGTATTGCCGGGTCAAAGTGTATAGGCAGTTAAATAATTCTTTGGGCATAATTCCAGATAGCTCTCCCAAATGGTTGGATCAGTTCACAATTCCACCAACAATGAATTAGTGTCCTAACTTTCAACATCCCCTCTAATATTTGTTGCTTTTCCCTTTGATCATTTTAATCAACGTGATAAATATAAAATGACACCTCAAGGTTGTCTCCTTTTCTGATCATACCTTTGCAAATAATAAGAGAGGTCTTTCATCTTCCTGGTACATGTATAAAGAAATGATAAAGAACTTAATAAAACTTGTCAAAATGGATGAATTCCATTATTTTCTGGTGATTCACATAGGCACAAATGCTATTGCCAGAAATTTAGAAAGAACTCAAATAAAATGGAGGCTCCCAATCAATAGTGAAGTTGCCCAAGTGAATTGCAAATGAGGATAATATTGTGCTAGTTGTGTTATGCCTCAGAGCATTACAGAACCTCATAAATGAGATCCTCAATTATTTGGAAGATTTCAGTCTCATTTACCAAACAAGGAAAACTAAGTGGATAAGGAATGCCTGTGTATACACCACAGGACACAGTCTGTATGGCTAGATCATCAGTACATATATCTTGGACAGATCCTATAGCTGGAACATGAGCTAGGCTCAGAATTGAATTGAGAAGGAAAGTACTCTGGGTTAGAAAAAGAATTGCTGCAATTATTTTTAATGAATCCAAGATTCTCCCTAGAACAAAGGTCCGTTTTTTAAAAAAAGACCAGTATTCTTCTGGTGATGTTACATGGCAATTAATCATGGAAAACCACAGTCTCTGGAGAATGAAAGTTGTGGGTAACAGAAATGGCAGTGGAGAAATGCCTGTTTGGCGTAAATAGTCTGCTGTTACCAAGAATTGTACACCAGGAGACACAGGAATGATGTCAACAAAGAGATGCATGAACAGAAAAGAAGATAGGCCATAATTTAGCTACCTGTGTTGTGTCAAAAGATCTAGAGAAAGACACCCCCCCCCCCCAATATGTTATGTGAACCTCTCTATGAGGGCTGCTAAGTCACACAGTAGCTAGAGTGCTGAGCCTGAAGATGTGACTTCAGATTTGGCTTCAGGCATTTACTAGCTGTGAGACCCTGGGAAAGTCACTTACCCTCTATTTGCCTCAGTTTCCTCATCTATAACATGAAAATAATAATAGCTATTGTGAGGAACAAATGAGATGATAATTATAAAGCATTTAGCACAGTGCTTAGCATATAGTAAGTGCCATATAAATGTTAGCAATTATTATTATTGATAGAAGGACATGAAGAAGAGTTACATAGGATGAAAAGGCATGAATTTATGTCTAGCTCTTCTTTTAGAGAGAGTAGCCACATCAGTGAGATCATAGATGCATCAAAACAGTATTATGGTAATGTTTAGTAAACATCTAGAAAAGTAATCAGTAGGGGCAGCCAGGTGGCTCAGCGAGTAAAAGCACCAGCCCCCAGTGTCAGGATGACCTGCGGGATCGAATCCAGGCTCAGATACTTAGCACCACACCCAGAAATAAGTGGCCGTGTAACGTTGAGCAAGTTACTTAACCCCAATTGCTTAAAAAAAAAAAAAGCTGTCTAAAAAAAAGAAAGGTAATCAGTAATCACAGAACCAGCATGGCTTTGTCAAGATCAGTTTCTGTCAGATCAACCTCAATTCCTTTTTTGACAAAATAACCAGAAATATGGACCAGTGGAATATAACAGATGCATTTTGTAAAATCTCTCATGTTATTCTTGTGGGCAGTATGGTGAGCCTAGATGGTAATACTGAGATAGATTCATCTTTGGTTGAATGATTAGACCCAAAGAGTAATTGCTACTGGTTCAATGTCACCTTGGAAGGAGATATTTTATGGAGAGTTACAGGAATCTGAACACATCCTTGAGCTGCTTTGCATTCAGTTAGTTCAATTTAAGAATTATTTATTAGGCTCTTATAATGTATGCCAGGCTATGTGTGAGGTGCCAGGGTGTAAAGTTAAGAGAACTTGAAGATCTTTTCTGGCCCTTAATAGGCCCTTGTGACCTGCTTTGAGCTCTGGTCCAGCCCACAGCTTGAGTCACATGGAGCCTATGGTAGAAGGAGCTTTGCTGTATGGATGGAGCAGAAAGAGAGAGAGTGAGGCAGAGCCGGGAATCAGCTGAAGCAGAGAAGCTAGCATGAGTGAGAGAGGGAGAAATTTGCCTAGGGGAGCTTGTTTGTGGGGAGGCCTAAAAGAGGGAAGGCTTGGGGACATCAGTACTCCCTGCTTTGGTGATGTGTATAATAAACTTCTTTGTTACCATGGTGGATTTGGCTTTCTGGTATCTGAATAAATATCTTGGTTTCATCTTTGAGGTAGAGAGTTTGTTATATTTTGTGATTCAACCCTGGAAATACGTCTGCATATTCATAGTATCTGCTATGGGTATACCATTAGTGATATATGGGGAGAAAAGAATAAAAAGGAAACAGTTTTGGTCCTCAAGGAGCTTACATTCTAATGCATAGTTAATAAGGAATATGTATACTGATAAGCAGATATGAAGGATATACAAAGTAGTTGCAAAAAATTTTTTTAGGAAGAAAACACCAATGACTGGGAAATCAGGAAATGTAGGAGGTGATAGTTGAACTAAGACTTGAAAGGAGGTAGATTACAAGAGACAAAATTTAGGAAAGAGAATGAGGAACCACCTCTACAAAGGCAATAAGGCTAGAGATGGAATTTCTTACATAGGGAAAAGCTACCAGACAAACCTGTCTGGAATATAGAATGTGTGAGGAGGTGAAATGTGAAATAACTCCTGGAAAGATGTGTTGTAGCCATATTTTGAAGGTTTTTAAATGCCCAAAAGAAGAGTTTTTGTTGTGGCCTACACGTGGCAAAAAGCCATTGAAGTTTCTTGAACAAGGGAGTAACATGGTCAGGATACTGCTTTTAGCAATACCAATTTGATTGTTTTGTGGAAGATTGATTGAAGAGGTGAGATACTAAATCCAATGAAGAAACTATTTTAATATTTCAGCCAAGTGGTAATGATAGATATATTTATCACTGACTTGAATAAAAGTATAGCTGGTATAGTAATCCTATTTGCAGGAGTAATAGTTAAAACCCTGTATGATCAAGTGAGAATGCAAAAAGCTGGGTTAAATTGAATATGATAAAATGTAATAGGAATAAATATAAAGTCTTATCCAAGTTTTTAAAAAGTCAAGTTTACAAGCGTGAGGTGTGGGAGAGATAGCTAAACAGAAGTTCTCTTTAAAATATCAGGGGGTTCAGTTGATTTTAAGCTCAGCATACATCAGCAGTGTGATACAGTGGCCAAAAAAGATCATTCAATCTTACGTCATGTTGAGAGGCGTAGTGTCCAGGTCTAGGGAGGCAGTTGTTCTGCTGTCTCTGACCTAGACACTTAGACTAAACCTTTTTTTTTCTTTTTAGTTCAGGACATTACATTTTAGGACACTGATAAGCTAGAAAAAGTACAGAGATGGTCAAGCAGTCTAGTAAATGGCTTTGAGATAATGTCATATGAATGTTGGTTGAAGGAACTGAAGATGCTGAGATTAGAGAAATCTTAGAGGGGGTATGATAACTATCTTCAAATATTGGAAGAATTGTCATGTGGAGGAAGGACTGGCTTTGTTCAGTTTTCTTCCAAAAAATAGAACTGGCAAAATGCAATGGGTCACCTTGGGAGGTGGTGGGTTCACCTTCCCTAGAGGTCTTGAAGTAAATACCAATGATCACTTTTTTGGTATGAAGCAGAGAAGATTGTGATTCAGGCACATGTTTTGACTACATGACTTCTCAGAATCCTTCCTACTTTAAATATGCATACAGAGTGTCCCTCATTTGTACTAAACATCTTGCCATGAAAATCTTGCCATGATCTTACACTGGAAAGATAATGGGATTTAAAGCCAAAGACTGTTGCTCAGTCATTTCAGTTGTGTCTGACTTTAGATACTGGAGTGATTTGCCATTTACATCTTCAGTTCATTTTATAGAGAAGGAAACTGAATCAAATAGGATTAAGTGACTTGCCCAGGGCCACACAGCTAGTAAGTATCGGAGGTCACATTTGAACTCAGGTCTTCCTGGTTCTAGGCCCAGCACTCTATCCACTGCACCACCTAGCTGCCCTAACATATTAATAAGTATAGTCCCAAGGGTCTCTGGGACATAGAGAAATCCCCGATGGGAACTGAAATCTATGGATGAATTGTGATCATGGCAATAATTCTTGGGGAAGGCACTGGGGGTAGCTGGGTTGTTGCTGTTGTTTTAGATTTTTTGTTTGTTGAGGCAGAGGGTACAATTTTTCTTCCAGAAGCAAGGAGAGAATATCTGCACATCTTTGGTGTAACCTGCATTACGGTGGTCACATAGAATAAGAAGGCATGGTTAGTTTGGAGTTTCTGACTTCGGAAGGAGCTTTCACACTATTAGGTTATGGATCCATTGGAGTATTACAATGACCACTTTGTAATAACAATGTTAGAACAAACAACTTTGATGGCTAAGACTTATTATTGATATAATAACCATTCACAGTTCCTGAATACCAATGAAGAAACATGTTGTCTACTATAGAAAAGTAAAAGGGATTAGAGTATAAAATGTGTGCTTTGGTCATGGGAATTGAAGATCTTCCCTGCCCCTTGGCCCCTTGATGGACTTGGGTGAATCTGAGAACCTTCCCTGACTTGAAAATATACTCTGCCCCATAATAGGCTGAATGTGGTCACACTGAGCCTGTGGCAGGAGACTTGTTTTTCAGGAATACCCACACCTTGTTACTTTGTGATTGGGCAGTGGGTCAAGAGGGTTGTGACATTCTCTGACCCAGGAGAAGGCTATATATACCCTGATGTGAGGTTTTGCTTTGGGGCTCACTTTGCCAGAGTTGTGAGATTTGACCAGATAAGACTCTGGGCAGCCATTGAGCTCCCCGGCTTTGAAAACCCAGATGTTGGTGCTTCCCTCTCTGGTAACTAACTAAGTATGGATGTAATGGTCAAGCATCTGGAAGCCCTGTCTGCTTAATTGTGTTATTTTCTGTTGTAACTTCTGTTTGTATTCTCTGAAGTTCAGGGTGCTGACTTTTCCCCTGAACTAGGTAAATAATATATGTTTGATTGATTAAAGTAAGATTGTTAACCCATTTTGAATTGTTTTCCTTTAGAAAAGCAGATCTAAGAACCTGTGCTAGCAGCCATCCTGGGTATGCTAGGGTGTTTGCTGTTACAATGAGTCATATAGATTTCTGTGTACAGCCACTGGGGGAATTTGTTTTGACTATTCATATTTGCTACAGAGAATTGCTTTTTTTTTCTTTTTAATAGAGTAGGAGAGAGAAAAAATAGATTTCTGCTTATTCTTTTTAGATGTAGACAGTTGGAGAATACTAGTAATGTGAACTGTTTTACTTTGTTGCATCAGACCTCTCATGAAGTGGGAGTAATCTGTAATTGTATGCAATGTTAAAGAAAACACATATACACACACACACATGCACGCACATCAATAAAAAGGGCTAGATCAAAGTCAATGCCAGAGTCAGAGAGACAAAATCTTCTGACTCTTTTTCCAAGGAAAGTGTAGGAGAGTGGAAAAAGCAACAAATGGAAAGCAGAAGTAAAAAAAAAAAATCAACTGGTAAAGGGAAGGGGAAGAAAACAAGCATTTATTAAGTACTTACTACACATCAGAACTGTGCTAATTGCTTAACAAACTAGATATTATTTGATCCTCACAACAACTCTCAAATGTAGGTGGTATTATTATTCCCACTCTACAGATGAGGAAACTTAGACAAACAGAGGTTAAGTGACTTGACCAGGGTCACATAGCTAATAAGTGTCTGGGGCTGGATCTAAACTCAGGTCTTCCTGACATGGGACCACTTGCTCTACTCACTATGCCACATAGCTGCCAACTATGTGCCAGGTGCTGGGGATGCAAATACAAAGAATGTAAGTTCAGAGAGTTTACACTTTCCACTTCCTGTATTATGAACGTGCATCCCAGGGACTTTATCTCCTATAAAATGTGGGATTTGGTCTAGGAATCAGGCGTGGGGAAACTGCAGCCTTGAGACCACATGTTGCCCTCTAGGTCCCTGGGTGCAGCCTTTTGACTGAGTCCAAGTTTTACAGAACAAATCCTTTTATTAAGGGGATTTGTTCTGTGAAGTTTGGATTCAGTCAAATTGCCACACTTGAGGACCTAGAGGGCAACATGTTCCTCTCTATTCCCTACCCCTAGGTGATCTCTAAGATTCCTTTTAGCTATAAAATCCCACAAAGCTTTTCATGCCCTCCCAAACTACCTACCCATTAAGCTGTGCAGGAGAGTATCAGAGCCAGGGCCAGAATCTGGACATATCTGGTTCCCAGACCTAAACGCAGAAGTTCTATAAACTGATATTATCTTGGTATACCTACAATGAGGAGCTAAGATAAACTAGATTTGTACTGACATCAGCATGTCTAAGAATTCTAAATAGAAATTAAACACACAGTCAGACCCAAGCAAACCCTTCTTCCTATTAAGGGAGGAAAGAGAGACATGGGGGGAGGGGAGATAAGGGAGAGAGGGGAGGAGAGGAGTAAGACAGGGAGGAGGGAAGAAGGGAAGAGAGAAGGAGGGAAGAAGGGAAGAGAGAAGGAGGGAGAGGGAGGGAGGGGAGAGAGAAATGGAGGAGGGAAGAGGAAAGACAGAGACAGAGGGAGGGAAGGAATGGAGAGAGAGTGGGAGGGAAAAGAGGGAGGGAAGTAATGAGGGGAGAGAGAAGGAGAGAGGGGAGAGAGAAAGGGAGGAGGGAGGAGAGGGGGAAAAGGAGGGGGAAGAGAGGGTGGTGGGGAGGGAAGGAGGGAAATGATTAAGGTTTTGAGTTTGCATGACTAGGAGTATGATGCCGCCATTCGCAGGACTAGAAATGTCAGGGAATGGGTTTGATTAGTGTGAAAATATGAGTTCAGTCTATACATGTTGAATTTGAGGTACCATCTAGTTGAAGAGGTCCAGCAGGACTACTATTCACAAAAGTAAGTGCTAGAAATAGAGATTTGGGATTCATCTGCATAGAAATGAAATTGGAGGTGAAAGGAATGACTTAGATTAATAAAGGAGAGCAGAGCATATTGAGAGAGAAAGTTGAGGCAAGAATGAACAGCTAAATCTGGTAGAATGCCTACATTTAAGAGAACTGTGAGAAGGGAGAAATCCTTGCAATGGGGAAATAAAAGAATTAGAGAAGAAAGGAGGTAAACATAGGAGTGCCATTGCATGTACTAAAGAGAAAAGCCTTTTAAGAAGTCAGGTCAAGGACAGAGTACCCACCTTGGAATCAGGAGGACCTGAGTTCAAATCCAGCCTCAGACACTTTTTAGCTATGTGACCCTGGGCAAGTCACTTAAACCTGATTACCTCAGCAGAAGGAGGAGGAGGAAAAGTCAAATCAACAAGCATTCATTCTTTTCAGTCATAGATGACCCTTCATGACCCCATTTGGGGTTTTCTTGGCAAAGATACTAGAATGGTTTCCCATTTCCTTTTCCAGATCATTTTACAGGTGAGGAAACTGAAGCAAACAGGGTTAAGTGACTTGCCCAGAGTCACACAGCTAGTAAGAGTCTGAGATTGGATTGGAGCTCCAATCTTCCAGACTCCAGACCCCATGCTCTATTTACTGTGCCACCTAGCTGCCCCTACCTAGGAGCATAATAAATGCTTATTGACTTAAAGTAAGATTATCTGCTAAGATGAAAGGAGGCAAAGCATAGAGGTGGCAGTAGGTTTGAGTAGCACAGTAACATCTGTTTATGGAATGTGATGATTGCAGTAAGTGAAGACTGAGATAAATGACTGATTTATTCTTCTCTGGTCAAAGAAAGTAACAATAAATGAACAAATAAGCATTTATTAAGCACCCACCTAAAAAGTTATCCTTGCCTAAAAAGGTAAGAAAATTTTTATTAAAATTTCCATAAGCCCTGATTCCTTAGCTGGACAAGGGAATAGAGCACCGGGCCTGGAGCTGGGAAGACCTGATGCTTCAGATTCTATTTTAGATGCTTACTAGCTGTGTGAACCTGAAAAATTCACTTAACCTATCTTTGCCTCAGTTTCCTCATCTGTGAAATGGCTACACCTCCCAAGGTTGTTGTAAGGGTCAAATGAAATAATCATTGTAAAGAGCACAGCACAGGGCCTGGCATATAGTAAGCACGATTGAAATGTCAGTTATTACCATTATTATTTATTATTCCCACCTAATGCTTGTTGTGTCATCTCAGAGATGAATGATCTCCGTGGAGGAAAATGTTGAGTTGCATTGTCATGAGCTGCGTCCTCCCTCCAACCAAAGAAGACCTCTATTTTAACCCCTCATCTTTTAGATGAGAAAAATGAAGTCTAGAAAGATAAAGCAATTTGCCTAAAGTCACATACATAGCTTCTTCCTTCTCCGGCTCTTCCTTCTTTTTTCTTTAATGTAACATTGACTGTAAACCAGTAGAAATGTTTTCTGTGTTCCTATTGCTTAATATTCACATGTATGTATTCATACTATATGATATGTACATATTTTACTAGCTAGCATTTATATAGAACTTTCAGATTTGCAAAGCACTTTACCTCTTATCTCATTTGATCCCCAAAGCAACTCATTGAGGTAAGTACATTTGGTATTCTTTTTTTTTTTTTTTAAGCAATTGGGGTTAAGTAACTTGCTCAAGGTTACACGGCCAGTTTTTTTGTGTGGGTGTTAAATATCTGAGGCCAGAACCAATCCTGGGTCCTCCTGACTCTGGGGCCAGCACACTTACTCACTTACCCACCTAGCCACCCCTCATTTGGTATTCTTCATTTTAAAAATGAGGAAACTGAGACTGAGAGAGGTAAAATGACTTTCCCAAAGTCATACAGCTAGAAAATGTCTTAGCTAGGATGTGAACTCAAGTTTTCTTGAACCATCATTCTATCCACTATGCCATCTAGCTGCCTATATACATGTGTGTAAACATACATACATATATATATACACACATACACATACAATGCAAATGCCATTAGAATTTGGCTATTTGAAAAAGACATAAATATTTTTAACAAATGTTCTGTGACTTCAACAAATGTGAAAACCTCTGCTATAGACAATCCAGAATAAGTGGCAGAGACTTGTTTTTCTCGGTTTTGTAAAATCTCCAGGAGACCATCAGGAAACTAATTTCCATGCTTGATATTTTTAACAATTCAAAATTTTTACTCAAAAATATTCATAGAACTTTCTTCTCCCCTGGGAAGTACAGGCATCCTTCATCTACTTATAGAAATGAGGTAGGCTACTGGTGTGCCCAGTAATATAGAGAGTGGCTGCTCACAGCTCTGTCTCAGGAAGTAGGGAGTTCCCTGTCAGAAGAGGTCATTAAACAGCAGTTAGACAGACATGTGCCAGGGGGATTTATAGAAGGGATTCATGTGTCCATGTCAGAGATTGGACTTGTCATTTATGATAGCTGTCCTTCATATCTAAGGTTCTATGACTGATCATTGTGAAGCAGGAACCACTGAAGTGTTGATACCTTGTACTCTGTTGTTGGGTTGTGGTTACACAGTAATGCTATTACCAGTCATGTTAAAATAAGTGCCACTTTGAGGAGTGGTAGATACTCATGTTTCCCTTCCCTTGCTCCAAATCTTTGAGCCCCTAGAGAAAAAGAGAGAGGAAATTTGTCTTTGTATTTGTTCCAATTCCTCAACCAGGATAGAGCAATGCTGGCTTGAACTGAGAATGAGGAATCCCATGTCCTATATTTAGGGTTCTGTGTTGTCCACCAAGTATTCCCTCCTAGCAGCGAGTATTCAAATTAGAGTTATTTCTAGAAAAAAAAAACATTCTAATGCAGCTGTGCCTCTCAGAAATCTTTGGTAGGTCTCATTTAACATCTTCTAGACTTTAAAAATGCTGAATATAATTTCCCATAAAAACCTCACTTTCCAATTCACATATGTAAGGATGTAATAGAGGTTTACCATGGGACAAAATATAGCGCCAATGCAATGGATTTTTCTGCTGATAGATAAATATAATAAAGGTAAGGATGTGGGGTAAGGTGGGTCAAGAACAATGACTTTAGCTTATCTTTTGTTCTATCTTAAATTCATTTGCATGCTAAGCCAGGGAGGCTCTTGGGAATGTCTAATCCTAGGTGAGATAATTGTCTGGAAGAGGGATACGACTGTAGGTTATAAAGAAAAGGTGATATACAAATGTCAATGCCCAGCAGAGAACACACACCCAAAAGACAAGACTATTGGAGACCAATGAACAGTGCTCATCAATCGCTGACAGTTACCAGGAGACCAGAAGAACAATGATCCTGGTGGAAATGCCGCATCTTGTTGGGGGGTATGCAAGAGGGAGGGAAGCCCAGTAAAAACAATTCAGTATCATCAGAAGATATAGATGTCTTCGGTAGAATCACAGGAATGCTTTGTTTCTCTACCTATGTGATGGTCATACATATTTCTTGTGCTAACCTTCATATTTGTTCTCTAAGTATGCCTACTTTATTCATTAATGGTGCACACATTTTTGGGAGAGTGTACTTCCAAATTTCAGTTTTCTTGTGACTTTTTTTGTTTTGTTATTTCATTTAAAAAGTCTTTGTTTTGAACTAATTGTGTGCTCTGGTTGACTAGAGAAAGACAGAAACATAGCAGCGAGGACTCATTTTCGTTGTTGTTCTTCATTCCAGTCATGTCTGACTCTCCATGACCCCATTTTGGTTTTTCTTGGCAAAGTTACTGGAGTGGTTGCCATTTCCTCCTCCAGCTTATTTTACAAATGAGGAAACTAAGGTAAACAGGGTTGAGCCACTTGCCCAGGGTCATACAGCTATTAAGTGTCTGAGGCCTGATTTGAATTCAAGAAGAAGAGTCTTCCTTACTCCAGGCCCAGGGCTCTATCCACTACCCCACCCAGTTAGGATTCTGAGTGGAGGTGGATGCACAGAGTACCTTCAGCATGGATAGCCATTCTAGGGGCCTCATGTTTGATAGGAGTGCCTCAGAGACATAAAAGGCATTCTATTTTCACACAAAAGCTAACCTGGCAAAGGCCTGCATTTCAGGGTCTTTCCCCCAATTGTCTTACTGTCGATATGCATACAGAATTATTATAGTTGTTTTTCTGTCCAGGTTCCTTTGCCCTTTCCAAGCCTGGCCACCCCCTCTAAGGAGGCACATACTTGCACTATTAAGGACATCCAGAGAAGTGGTTGGAATTAAAAATATAAACAACAATAGGTTTATATACCGCTTTAAGGTTTGTATAATACTTCCTTAACAACAACCTGGAGAAGTAGACAGTGTAAGTGGTATTGCCATTTTTATAGCTGAGTAAATAGAGGCACAGAGTGGTGGATCACACAGGTAACTGGTGTTGGAGCTAGACCTACAAATTCAGAGCCTCTGACTCAAAGATGAGTACTCTATTTACCACAGCTCATCACCTCTGATTTGAGGACATCCCATTGATTTGATGACATCCTGAGGGAAAAAGTTCAGTTTGCAAATAATGAGATATTTCTATTCTTTATCAGAACCCTAATCCTTCTGACACTGGGTAATTTCATTTACTGGGGTTTCATTGGATTTGTCAGGTGGCATCATATAATTACTGAAGGGAAACTATTGGTATGCTCCAAGGGCATTTTTCAATTGCTTCTAATTGGCCTGACATGTATAAACTTCAACAGAGCTACTGTGTTCTAGGAAGAAAAATGAATGTCTAGGCTTTTCTGACAACAATGTGTGCAGAAACATACTGCAAAGAAAAATATCTCTGCTTTTGCCTCAGTTTCTCTCTGTGTGTCTTAATAACTGTCTTTTTGCTCTCTTTCTCTCTCTCTGTCTCTCTCTCTCCCTCTCTCTCTCTGTCTCTCTCTCTCTTTCTCTCTCTTTCTCTCTCTCTCTTTCTCTCTCTCTCTTTCTCTCTCTCTCTTTCTCTCTCTCTCTTTCTCTCTCTTTTCTCTCTCTGTCTCTTTCTTTCTCTCTCTCTCTCTTTCTGTCTCTCTTTCTCTTTCTCTCTCTCTCTTTCTCTCTCTCTTTCTCTCTGTCTCTCTCTCTCTGTCTCTGTCTGTCTCTGTCTCTGTCTCTGTCTCTCTCTCCCTCTCCCTCTCTCTTCAAATAAAAGTACCACATTAATGCCACAAGACTCTAAAAGAGCAAACTGCCCTTTTCCCTACCCCTGCAGTTAAGGGAACCATCAAATGCATGTTTGGAAGCTCAAAAGCACAGAAATAAATACCCTCATTAAGCCATAGTATTAGAGCAGAAACAAGCATTCACCACCTCCTTGACTTGAAAAAGACCCCAGTTTCCATTTCTCAGTTGCAAAGAAAGTGACTGATATTAAGGCAACAGTGGGGAAGCCTTTCACAACTTCAAGGCCCAACGCATCCATTTTGTGTAGGGACCCTGGCAACACCACAAAGGGAGCAGGGACAGGCAAGAGTGGAAGAAAATGATGGGATGGCCTGAAACATGATACAGCTGCTGAACTTTCTTTTCATTAGCTTTAAATTATATTCATCTCTAGTCCTTTCATTGTTTGGTAAGAGGAGCAAAAGAAAACACAAGGACAATCTATCTGCTTTTAATTTGATTCCAATTAGTAACAATGGAATCAATTCTGCCCCAGTCCCAGAGCAAGGAGCTAGACATACCCATGAATCTTTGCCCACCCTGCCTCCATTTCTGTCTCCCTGGCCTTTCCATTTCCTCTTTCTCTGAATTAAGTGATGGGCATTAACTGAGAATGATCCTACCTTTCCTGACCTTGACCTATACCTGTCTTTAGCTAGGATGACTCACCAGATCACAATACTCTAAGCTAAATAAGGGAATACTGGGGGGATGGCTGACCTAATGTTCTTATTCTTTCTGGCAATTTTATCCATAATATCCTCAAAGTGCATTCAACAGAAACAACCAAAGGCATTTGGTTCATTAAAGTGGTATTTAACCTATATCCCCAAGTAGAAGTCAATGTGCTTAGTAGTTAGTGGAAAGTTCTAGACTTGCAATCAGGTATTAGAAATATGTTTGCTTAAGTATCCTTGACAGTATTTTAACTTTTTTTTTTTTTTTTGCTTTTTGGAGGGCAATTGGGGTTAAGTAACTTGCCCAAGGTTACATGGCTAGTTTTTTTTTTGTGTGGGTGTTAAGTGTCTAAGGCCAGAACCGGACTAAGGTTCTCCTGACTCTGGGGCCAGCGCTTTACTCACTGCGCCACCTAGCCACCCCAATATTTTAACTTTTATTGAAACTTCATTATATAACTCTATCTTAGAAAGAGAAATTAAATAAGCCATAAATGAGTTCTTTAAGAAACAACCCCAGGACCAAATGGATTTATAAGTGAATTCTACCAAACATTTAAAGAACAAATAATTCCAATACTACATAAACTATTTGAAAAAAAATAGGTAAAAGGAGTTCTGCCAAATTCTTTCTATGATACAAATATGCTTCTGGCACCTACAGGGAGAGCAAAAACAGAGAAAGAAAACTATAGACCGATTTCCCTAATGAATGTTGATGCAAAAATTTTAAATAAAATACTAGCAAGGAAATTATAGCAATATAGTATAAACATCATGTATTATGGCAAGGTTGAGTCTATACCAGGAATGTAGGGTTGGTTCAGTACTAGATATACTATAAAGATAAACCTTATCAATAACAAAAACCATATGATTATATCAATTATATGCAGAAAAAGCTCTTAACAAAGCAAAATGTCCATTCCCATTAAAACCACTAGACATCACAGAAATAAATTGGGCTTTTTATAAAACAATAATTAGTATCAATCTAAAATGAAGAGCAAGGCTTATCTGTAGTGGGGATTAACTAGAAACCCTTCTGATAATGTCAAGGATGTCTATAGACAAGAATGTCTATTATTACCATTATATTCAATATTTTACTAGAAATGCTAGCTCTAGCAATAAGACAAGAAGAAGAAATTGAAGGAATAAGAACAGGCAATGAGGAAATCAAACTATCACTCTTTGCAGATGATCTAATTAGAGGTCGCTAGAGAATCTACTAAAAGACTAGTCAAAAAACTGAACTTGAGCAAAGCAGCAGGATATAAAATTGCCCAACATAAATTATCAGCATTTCTACATACTACCAACAAACCTCAGGAGGAAGATTTAGAAAGTGAAATTCCATTTAAAATAATTTCATACAGTATAAATTACTTGAGAGTCTACCTGCCAAGACACACACAGGAACTATATGAACACAGTTACAAAACACTCTTCACACAGACAGATTTAGACAATTAGAGAACCATTTATCACTCTTGGGTAGGCTGAGCCAATATAATAAAAATGGCAATGCTACCTAAATTACTTATTGAGTGCCATATCAACCAAATTGCCAAAGAACTAGTTTATAGAGCTAGAAAAAAATAATAAAGAAATTCATCTGGAGCAGGCCCTAATCTACATGCAAAGCATGTTTCCTGTACATTTTTTTGAAGGCCACCAGAAATCCTTTGGCATGCTGCAAGTAGCCCAAGGGCTGTAAGTGGCCCATGGGCCACAAATTGTGCAGGCCTGATCTGGAGGAAAAAAACATAAAAAATATAAAGAGAATCAATGGGAAAAAAAGTAAAGAAACATGGACTAGTGGTGTCAGATCTCAAAACTATATTACAAAGTAGTAATTATAGAAACATTTTGGTACTGGCTAAGAAATAGAGTGGTAGATCAGTGTAATACATTAGGTACACAATATTCAGAAACAAACTATCACAGTAACAGTGTTTGATACATGTAAATATCTCAGCTATTGAGGCAAGAACTCACTACAAAACCTATGGGGAAAACTGGAAAGTGGTCTGGCAGAAACGAGGTATAGACCAAGCTCTTAGGCTACATTCCAAGATAAGCTCAAAATGGGTACATGATTTAGATATAAAGGGTGATAGAATAAGCAAATTATGGGAGCATTGAAAAAATTCCCTGTCATATCTATGGATAAGGGAAGAGTTCATGACCAACAAAAGATAGTAAAATGTATAATTTTGATTAGATTAAATTAAAAAGGATTTGCATAAACCAAATGAGTGCTGCTAAAATTAGAAGGAAAGTACAAAAATGGGGGAAGGGGAATTTACAGTAAATACCTCTGATAAAGGTGCCATTTCTCAAATATATAGGAAAGTGAACCAAAAGTATAAAAATTTGATAAATGATCAAAGGCTATGAACAAGCAGTTTTCTGAAGAAACCACAGCTTTAAAGAATTACATAAAAATGCTCTAAATCACTAATAATTTTAAGAATTCTAATTTAAAACCCCACATCTATCAGATTGGCTAAGATGACAGAAAAAGAGAATGACAAATACTGGAAAGGATGTGGGAAAACAGGGACACTAATGCACTGTTTTTGGAGCTATGAACTGGCCCAGCCTTTCTGGAGAAAACTTTGGAACTCAACCCAAATGGCTATAAACTTGTGCCTGCACCTTGACCCAGCATATAATCCTCTGCTAGGCTTATACCACAAAAGAATCAAAGAAAAAGGAAGGGACCAATTTGTACACAAATATTTATAGCAGGTCTTTTTGTGGTGACTGGGCATAAAGTCAGTAACTTTCATCTTCTTAAGTTCAAATCTGGCTTCAGACACTTACTAGTTGTGAGACCTGGGCAAATCACTTAACTCTCTTTGCCTCAGCTTTCTCATCTATGAAATGAGCTGGAGAAGAAAATAGCAAACCAGTCCAGTATCTTTTCCAAGAAAACTCCAAAAGAGGTCAAAAGAGTTAGACATGACTGAACAAGAAGACAATTAAGAATTGACAACTGAGGCAATACACATCAATTTAGGAACAACTAAATAGGTTGTAGTATATGATTGTGATGGAATACTATTGTTGCTGTAAGAAATGTTGAAGGGGATGGTTTCAGAAAAACCAGGGAAGACTTATATAAGCTGATGCAAAGTACAGTGAGTAGAACTGAGAACATTGTACATAGTAACAACAATATTGTAAATATAATAAATTGTGAAAGAGTTAGCATATGATGATTCATGATATTTCCAAAGAACTTATAATGAAATATACTATCCACCTCCAGAGAGAGAACTGAAGAACTCTGAGTGCAGATTGAAATATTTTTCTCTTTATTTTTCTTGTTTTTTTTCCCACAACATGGCTAATGTGGAAAAATGTTTTGCATGACTTTGTGTATATAATAAGTGTCATATTTCTTGTCATCTCAATGGGTGGGAGAAGGAGTGGGGAGAGGGATAGAATTTGTAATGGAAAATAATTTTTTTTAAACTCCATTATCAGCTAGCTTCTTGGAATGGGAGCATAATAATTCACTCCTCCACTCAGCTCCAGCCAGAGCTGGAGATGGTCTGAGAGAAAGAAGATGGCATAGCATCATGAAGTTGGATTGAAGAGGTGACTTTCTGTTGTTAACACAATTGTATCTTTTGGATTCAAAACTTTCTAATCCCTTATAGAGGGATAGCAGCCCCTTTGCCCCTTCCTTCCAACCTGACCTCAGATCTGGCAGAGAACTACATTTTCCCTCTTAAAACCTTAAAAGGTTCTATGGAGCAAGATACATAGAGACTCTAAGAAGAAGGAGGGACATAAAGACACAGATATTCTGTTCATCCCTTCAGTTCTCACTTTCTGGTGAGCAGAGCTTCCCTCCTACCTTAAAGGTGTCAGGATGTAGAGTAGTTGCTGGGAGTTGCCCTTTCTCCCTCCTTCCCTCTCTGTGTCTGTCTCTGTCAGACATTAGTAACATGACATTTATGCAGAATGTCATTAACCACACAATATTAGAAGTTTGAGTTGTCCTTTCACAGTGCCTTTTTACTGACTGTCCCCATAAGTGAAATGTCCCTCTGTCTCTTGGCTTCCTTCAAGATTCAACTCAAAGCACATCTTCAGGAGATCTTTCCTACCCTCATTCCCCATGCTAGCACCTTCCCTCTGAGATTTCTCTCTCTCTGTATCTGTGTCTGTCTGTCTGTCTCTGTCTCTGTCTTTCTACATATATATTCACACACATGTATGTATGTATGTACATATGTGTATGTGCATATAGATATAGACGTTAAAAGTACATCATTATTTGCATCTCTCCCCCATTTATCCATTAAAATGTGAACTCTTAGAGGGGAATGACCATTTTTTCCTTTCTTTGTATCCTCAGAGCTTAGCACAGTGTCTGACACATAGTAGATACTTAATAAATTCTTGTTTACTGCCCGTCTATTGTGACATTTATTTGCAGGAAAATGCCCAGGGTTTGGCATGGGGGTGGGGCTGTCACATTCAATTACTACTTTTTTTCTATGTTTTTTCATTAAATATCTTTGCTTTCAACAATTTGTGGTATTTGGCTGACTGCTACAAGGGATTGTAAACTATGATTTCAAGTGGATGAAGACCCACAGTATACTTTGATTCTAGGGGAGATTGTCTAGGATGATTCACATGCAAACAAGGTTATACCAGGTGCTACATAAGACATTATCTTCCACAGAAATATACCAGCTTTCAGCTCCCAATAAGTTTATAATAAAAGAACCTGTTTGTTCAGTCTTAGGAATCTAAGATTATAATTAGTTGGTATCTTATTCTTTTTAAAACTTAAAGTTTTTTTTTTTGTTTTTTGGGGGGGGGGTGTTTTTTGCAAATGGCAGGGTGAAGGAGAGGAGAATTGAGGAGGGATGAAATGAGGTGTTTCCCACTGAGAAAGCCAGTTGTCATAGCTATGTCCTGGAAAGCCTCTGATGCTCTCTTCTAGACTTCCAGGGTATTCAGACATTTTGTTTCTACCTTTACCCAAAGTGTGACATCTATCTGCTATTTGAGACAACTCTGCTCTCAATCCTGCACTAATCTTCTGACTTGAAAAAACTCATACCTTCCTGGCCTCCTGTCCATACCATTATACAACCCATTATCATGTCTGTTTTTCTGCAGTTCCCCTCACAGGAATAAGGTCTCTGTGGGTGAAGAGAAAAAAAATAATAAACCAGACTCGCTGGGTTTTTCCTCAAGCACTTGCAAGAAACTAGGGAAGCATCAAAGGAACAAAGTAAGCAAGGGGCTAAATTCTGATTCCAAAAACATTTCCTATTTATGTTTTTTTTTTCACTGATGTATATTAGCAGCCTGTCTGTAACTTCTAGGTACAGAGAGTTGCCTAGGGCACAAAAGCTATGACCACTCAGTCAGAGTGGGTCAGACAGGACTTGTACCCACATCTTCTTGCCCCCCCCCCAAGTTAACCCACTAGCCATTGTCATGCTGTCTCTCAAAGCATTTATTAAGAGGAGCAAAATTGGGTGTCATTTCAGATTTGACACTTTAGATAAAGATTTAAAAGACTTACTTGGTGTGGTTTGGATTAGCATGAGGGGGGATGGGGGGGGAAAGGAGTAATCATTGCAGTGAACTCCTGCGATGAAATTACCATTTCTACATACAAGGCCCATTATGCAGGCTATTAACCATACTGTTTTTTAGCCCTGAATCTTTTTAGATGTTCTAATGTAAGTAGAACATCTAGGAGAAAAATAATCATCAAGTGCCATAGCTGAGAAGGGAGAGCCAAGGATCCCTTGCTGGACTTATATTCTATTATTCAAAATATCGTGTTTAAATCTCAGAAATTACTATCATAGGAGAAGAATTAAAAGTTACATAATTAATCTACAATGGTAGAAAGCAGCCATGACTCCCAATGACATCCAAAAGAAAAATCCTCCATATTGATAATGGTCTTTTTATTCTGTACCAATCTGCTAGAAGACTAGAACATTATTAAAATGGCATAAAATAAATTTTTTCAAAAGCTAATGGCAAGTGAAGGTTTTTATATGCACAAATATGAATTCAAATTATTCCTTTCCTTTGGACCTATCTGAACAACATTTCAGCAGAATGTAAGCTGCTTGAGGACCACTTACATTTCATTTTTGTGTTCATAGCCCCACTGCTCAACATTGTTTTTTCTCTCCATCTGTGATTTTATTGCTCTAAGAAACTCCTGGTGAGCAAATTCCCTCACCCAATACAAATCAACAACTGCTCTCTAACTTATAGTTTAAGAGAGTTGCCTGGGACACTGAAAGCAAAAATAACCCCCATCAAACAGGCAGCGTATATCAGCAGTAGAACTTGAATTGGGGTTTTCTTTACTATAAGACTTTCTTTTTACCCACTATGGCATCCTGTCTCTCACCTTCAATGTAGTAGGCACTTAATATAACATTTGTTGAATTTAATGCACTTTAGAAATATGCAAAACATATTTCATTCATATAAATACATAAAATATAAGCAAAAGAAAATATTTTGCTTTTGTAAATTAAAAATATGATGAATGAAAAAGACAAACTTTTATCCTGAGGCAGCTAAAGTGATATACAGTATATCCCCAAAGTCTTAACACACTAATGTTTTTTGGACACCCTATATAGATGATTGTATTAGCCAAAAAAAAAGGAAGTTCAAAGGCCTAAAAATAACCAATACCAGCAATATTCACAGAACTCCCTGGATAAAGCAAAAAGGTATAAAAAGAAAAACAAATAATACATTTTTTAAAATTCCACTTCTGGTTTCTATATTCATTAGCCTGAAGAGAAACACATCAGGTTTGAATAAAAAACACAGACTAACAAGAAAGAATAACACCCACAAGGGATTGACTCCAGTATATGGTAACTATACAACACACAATGTTGCCAAAACACACAGATAAGATGGAGTTATAATTTCAGATTTTATTCTAAGTATCATCTCCAGTGAAACATGAATTTTGATAAACTCAGTGGTGAGCAATTGTGGGGGAGAGAACGAAGAAGAAAGGAATAAGCATTTATATAGCACCTACTATGTGTCTGACACTGTGCTAAGTGATTTACAAATATTATCTAATTTGATCAATTTTTAAAATATCCTTTATGCTTCTGAATGGTCACATTAATGCTTACTGACAACTGAAATGAAAATATATTAGTTGCAGAAAATAAAAATAAAAATTTAAACCAAGAGAAGTAACATTGTAAATTGTCCCCTTAACTAAAGCTGCAGGACTTTGCGCAGGATAAGGAACAATGGGTGAATATTCCAAAGAGATGGAATTTAGTCTCAATATGACCAAAAGTAGAGTTATTGCCTCTACAAGTAACAAGTTCTCTATCACTAAAATTGTCCAATATGGGGTATGGGG
>NW_027186546.1:5398795-5450629 GCF_028583685.1 Petaurus breviceps papuanus
AATAACTGGCCGTGTAACCTTGAGCAAGTTACTTAACCCCAATTGCTAAAAAAAAAAAAAAATTGTCCAATATGTTTGCTGTATATATTGTAGAGGGAGTTCTTGTTCAGCCATGTGTTGGATACTGAGGTCCATTCCAACTCTGATATTTCTATAAATTCAGATACTTGTCAGACCTTTGGAGAAAGGACCCATCAGTTACCATTAGGACCCATTCATATGGTCAGGTAAAATTTTAGAACTTTTTATATTTTCAAGTGTGGTTAAGGAGCTCCCCTGAATCAGAAATAAACTGTGCTTTCTGCTTACTGCAGCTTCTAGCTTCAGCTGAAATCCTTGGCTATAATGTCATCTCTCTCATGAAAAGAATGAACTAACACATGCTCACTTAGTCTAAAAGCCAGGGACTTTTCTTTAACTGTTTTAGAAAATTAGCTGCCCCTAGTTTAACCATAAGATCAGTATTAGCCTTAGAGAGAAAACTGAACAGAAATTTGACCTTTTTTCTTTACACTGTGACCTGTCTATATCTTTCCAGAGTCTTAGGTAGAAAGCATTTCATCTCTAGTAAGAGATGATGTCCTATAAGTCAAACTAATTAGGACCCAGAGAAGATCGTTCCAGATACCTGATGTCTTGAGTTATAATATTTTCTCTGGTCTTTACTTCCTAGTACAGAGACTTAAGTATTTTTTAAGACCTCACTCTAGCTCATATCTATCTCAAGATTTTAATCTCTGAAGGCTAGACTGTTTTATCCACATAAGAGATATTTACTTGATAAATGTCTTTGGAATTCTGGGTTCCTTAGTTTTGTTTTTTTTTTAACTACAAAATTCATCTCTACTATACAGATGAGTGGACAACTCAGAAACATAGGGGGAAACACAGAAACAAAGCTAAAACCAAGGGGGAAAGTCAGTCTTCCTGTACTTTTCTAGATATATTCTTGGTTCTTTCCTATGCAGACATATATTATCAACCCAGGATTAAAGAGGATTTGAACTGTTTCTTCCATCAGTGAGAAATAGGTTTCTGAGACATAGTTGTCTGCTGGTTCTCTTCCAACCTTGTTCTCTTCCGACCACTCTCTTTAATCTCTAGGTCATGCTCATTGACCATGGGCATCCCTCAAGGCTCTCTCCTGGGTCCTCTTCTCTTTCTAGATTTCATTTGATCTCATCAACTCCCACCGATTCAACTTCATTTCTATGCAAATTATTCTAAGATCAATTTATCTAGCCATAACTTCTCTCCTGAGCTCCATTCTCACATCACTAATTGGCTACTGGACATCTTAAACTAGATGACCCATAGGCACCTTAAATTCAACATATCCAAAATTGAACTCAAATATCTTTCCCCCTACACCTTCCTCTAACTTCTCTATCACCACCATGTTCCTAGTCACCTAGACTCTCAACCTAATTATCATCCTCAACTCTTTACTCTCCCTGCATCCTAAGCCTTATCCAATCTGTGGCCAAGGCCTGTTGATTTTACTCTCATAATATTTCTCTCACACACACCCTTCTCTCCACTGCCACTGCCACCTCCCTGATCCAGGTGACCATCATTTCATGTCTGAACCACTGAAATATCCTGCTGGCTGGTCTTCCTGCCCCAAATCTTTCCACTCCAGTCTGTCCTTCACTCAATTGTCAAAATAACTTTTTTAAAGAAGAGTTTGACCATGTTGGTCTCCTATTCAATAAACTCCAATGGCTCCCTATCACCTCTGAGATCACATATAAAATTCTCTGTTTGGATTTTAAAGCCTTTCATAACTAGATCCCTTCCTATCTTTCTAGTATTCTTACACCTTTTACCACCAGCCTCCCATGTATTCTTCAAACCAAGGACACTGGCCTCCTTGCTGTTCCTTGCACAAGATATGCCATCTCCTACCTCTGAGCATTTTCACTGGCTGTTCCCCTTACCTAGAATTCTATTACTTATCACCTTCTTCTGTCTCCTGACTTCCTTGGTTTATTTCAAGCCCAAGCAAAAATCCTTCCTTCTGCGAGAAGTTTCTCTAATACCCTTAATACTAGTGCTTTTCCTCTGTTATTATTTCCAAGTTATCCTTTATCCAGCTTGCTTGTACACAGGTGTTTGCATTTTGACCGCCCCATTAGATTGTGATCTCCTTGAGTCAGGGAGTATCCCCCCCCACACCTTTTATTATCATTAGGGTACCTGGCACAGAGTAGATATTTTTTAACTTGACTTGAATAAACCCAAGTGGACATATAAAGATGGCTTTCTTAGAAAATTCTATTCTTCTTTAGTTAATTTTTCCAATTATTCACCATTCTCAGCAAACAAACTCTGCATACCTTAGGTATATCACTATTAATCACATTTCAGATATCTACTTTGTTGCTAAAGTTTGTTTCCCTCCTCTAGACAGTACTGCAGTTAGGTATTACTACAGACTTACACTAACTTTTGTTGTAGTGTTCAGTAATGCCTCACTCTTTTTGACCCCATAGATCATAATTCTACTATCCTCCACTATATCCCAAAGTCTGTCCAAGCTCATGTTCATTGCTTTCATGACACTCTCAGTCTATCTCATCTTCTGCCATCCCCTTCTCCTTTTACCTCCAATCTTTCCCAACATTAAGGTCTTTTCCAGTGAGTCCTGTCTTCTTATTATGTGGCTAAAATATTTAAGTTTCAGCTTCATTATTTCTCCTTCCAATGAGTAATCTGAATTAACATCCTTAAGTATTGACTGATTTGATCTCTTTGCTATCCAAGGGACTCTCAAAAGTCTTCTCCAGTACCATAATTTGAAAGCATCAATTTTTCAGCACTCGGTTTTCCTTATAATCCAACTCTCATAGTCATATGTTACTACTAGAAAAACCAAAGCTTTGACTATATATTTGTCAGCAAGGTGATGTCTCTGCTTTTTAGTATGCTGTCCACATTTGTCATAGCTTTCCTTCCAAGGGGCAAGCATAACTTAATTTCATGGCTGCAGTCAACATCTGCAGTGATGTTTGAGCCCAAGAAGATAAAATCTGATGCTACTTCCATTTTTTTCTCCCTCTATTTGCCAGGAAGTGATTGGACAAGTTACCAAGATCATTATTTTTTTATGTTGTTTCAAGTCAGCTTTTACACTCTCCTCTTTCACACTCATCAAGAGACTTTTTAATTTTTCTTCACGTTCTGTGATTAGAATGGTATCATCTGCATATCTGAGATTATTGACATTTCTCCCAGCAATCTTAATTCTGGCTTTTGATTATCCAGTCTGGCATTTTGCATGATGTGCACTGTATATATAAGTTAAATAAATAAGATGACAATATACTGCCTTGTCATGTTCCTTTTCCAATCTTAAATCAATCAGTTATTCCATGTTGGCTTCTAACTGTTGCTTGTTGGCCTGTATACAGGTTCCTCTGGAGGTAAGTAAGATGATCTGGCACACTCGTCTCTTTGAGGATTTGTCACATTTTGTTGTGATCCACACAAAAGCTTTAGTTAATCAATGAAGCAGAAATAGATATTTTTCTGGAACTCCCTTGCTTTCTCCATAATCCAGCAAATATTGGCAATTTGGTCTCTAGTTCCTCTGCCTCTTAGGAAACCAGCCTTATCTTCTGGTAATTCTTGATTCACATATTACTGAAACCTAGCTTGCAAAATATTAGGCATAACATTGCTGGCATGTGAAATTACTACAATTGTTTGATAATTTGAACATTCATTGACATTGCCCTTTTTTAGGAGTGGAACATAAACTGATCTTTTTCAATCCAGTGACCACTGTTGAGTTTTCCAAATTTGCTGGTTCATTGAATGTAGTACTTTAACAGCATCATTTTATTTTTTTAGGATTTTAAACAGCTCAGTCGGAATTCCATCATCTGCACTTAGCCTTATTGTTAGCAATGCTTCCTAAGGCCCACTTGACTTCATTCTCTAAGAGTTATAGCTCTAGATCACTAATCATACCATTGTGGTTGTCAGGGTTGTTAAGATCTTTCTGGTATAGTTCTTCTATATATTCTTGCCATGTTTTCTTAATCTCTTCTGCTTCTAAGTCTCTACCTTTTTTGTCTTTTATCATGCCCATTTTCACATGAAACATTCCCTTGATAGCTCCAATTTTTCTGAAGATATCTCTTGTCTTTCCCATTCTATTGTTTCTATTTCTTTGCACTGCTCATTTAAGAAATCCTTCTTAACTCTCTTTGCTATTCTCTGGAATTCTGCACTCAGTCGGGTATGTCTTTCCCTATGCCTTTCACTTTTCTTCTTCCCTCAGCTATCTGTAAAACCTCATTAGACAGCCATTTTGCTTTCTTGCTCTTCTTTTCCTTTGAAATGTTTTTTGTTGCTGCCTCCTGTACAATATTGGGAACCTCTGGCAATAGTCCTTCAGGCACTCTATCAGAGCTAATCCCTTAAATCTATTCATCACTTTGACTTTATATTCATAAGGGATATTATTTAAGTCATACCTATATGGTCTCATGGTTTTCCCTGCTTTCTTCAGTTTAAGTGTGAATTTTGCAATAAGAAGCTCATGATTTGAGCCCCAGTCACCTCCAGATCTTGTTTTAAATGACTGTATAGAGCTTCTCCATCTTTGGTTACTACTACTACTACTACTACTACTACTACTACTACTACTACTTCATGATAAAGAAAGCACTTTGGAAGCCAGGAAGCACTATAAATGGGAGCTACCATTATCACTATTCCTACTAATGATAGTAACAATAATAATAAGCCAGAAAAATTCACTTTGATTTCTAAGAACTGGTGAAAATCACCACAGCTAATAATATAACTGTACTAAAGAGTAAATCAATTTTGAAGTGAAATGTCCAGAATGAACTTCTAGATTACAGCTTGATTTTACTAAGTAAGACTTGTTGATTTGTTTTATATTTCCTGGACAACCGCAATGTCCCAAGTCCTAGTATAACATAATAAAAATATACATCTTACTCACTAACAACTTTCCTCCCACCCAATTTAGACTTGTGATTTCATTAGTGAAGAGAATTCTCAGGGAAACTCCTTGTATCAATGTAGATTTGTAAATGCTCCATAGTCTGTAGTCATAGATGCTGCCTGGGGCTGTGAGAAGTTAAGGTGATTGTCCTAGATCATCAAAACCAGTACTCTAGTTGTAAGACCTCACGGAAGAGCAAGGGATGAAAGAAGGAATTTCCTTCTAGCAGCTGCATTGACGAGGCCACAGGACAGTTGTTCAGTTATTTTAGTCATGCCTGACTCTTTATGACTCTATTGCGGTTTTTTGGGAAGAGATACTGAAGTGGTTTACCATTTCCTCCTCCATTTTATTTTATATATAAGAAAACGGAGGCAAACTGGGTTAAGTGACTTGCCCAGGGTCCCACATGATGTGCATGTATATATAGTATCTGAAACTACATTTGAATTCAGGTCTTCCTGACTCCAAGCCTAGTGCTCTATCCACTGCTCATTTATTTAGCTGTCCATTATACATATATATATATATATATGCAGTATGATAAATATGTTTATTAAGTAATGTTATTAATAGTGGGAGAACAGAAGTTTCAGGCCAGCCTATAAAAGCTTATTCAATCCACACAATGTCTGGGTTTATACATTTGCATTAAAAAAATAATACTATCATTGCTAAACTAGTCATTAAACAAAGAAAAAATTAAACATGATTTTTTGTAATTTAAAAATGTTTGCACGTAAGCAAAGGTTGGTTTAGAGGAGGTTAAGAAAGTAGGCAGAGATGTCTGTACTTTGAAGGGTTTTAGATATTGTTAAAACTGTTTTGTTGAATTTTATTTTCTTTTAAAACTTATGAACTTATTTTTCCTTCATACAACTAAATTATACATATGCATATATATAAAACATATATTCTCTATCTCTATGCTTATATTTATTGGCCATGATTGAATTCTCTTCATCAGGCAAATAGAAAATTAAAGGAATGGGAAGAAGAGAAAAATAGAAATATTTTCCTGAGGGAATTAGGATGTAGTAGAAAGAGTAGGAAAAGAGAAAGAAGCTTCAAGAGGAAATCTGTTTACTGGATGCCCCAAAGCATGTTCCAGGAACTTCATGTTCCCTTCACAATGTTTGAATTCCCCTTTCTCACTGTCCCATTCATGAAGTCTTTGTTCTCACATGGATTCAAATTCCTGCAGAATTCACACATTTGTGTTAAGGGCCTATACAGAGACATAGGCTTGACTAGAGAAATACTTGTATACTTGAGCAGCCTCTCCAGGGAATAATATATTTCCCCTAGAGAGGCGATACCAGTGCTAGATGAAAACACAAATCAACAAAGAGATGCAAACCAACAGAAAATGGAAATGTCAGAGGAGAAGAGGTGGTGCTTCCAGACAGAGATGAGAAAGGGAAAAGGGGTAAGTAAAGTAGGGACCCATAACACAGAGGAACAACCTAGAATAATCATTTGATTGGTACTGTGATTCATGTGGACTGTGGGGATCTTGAGAGAAGGTGGGGTTCACAAAAGGGAAGATTGTTGCTGTCCTTAGCAACTGCATTCTTTTCACTCGCAGAAGATCCCACATAAGGAAGTATTTTACATCTGTAGCACTGGATTGGTTACTGAAGAAAGAGGTCCACTGAAGAGATAGAGTTTGGGCTCTATTCTTGAAACTGAATTCTTTCTATTAGTGGGAAGGGGGCATCCATATAGCCTGGAGAACTGCCTAAGTCCTTGGGGGACAGAGAAACCAACTACAGAAGAAAAGGGAGCTATTCTACTGGGTTTGTGGGCACGCCCATTTTGTGTCCTTTCCTATTGTCAATAAAACCAATCCAACTCCTGATGTTTTGTAAGTCTGAGTGTCTATATGGGAGTTAATCTTCCTTGAAAGGATGCAGAGCAAATTCTGATGTTCTTGGAAATCCTTTAAAAAGGATCAGAGGGCCATGAGCCAGTAAGATTTTAGAGAAAATCTTTTCAAAATAAATCTGGTCTCTCTAAACCCAGATCTACAACTCTGAGCCATGAGTTAAGGTATGTATAGTATGTACTTGTATGTATGCACAAATATATATGTGTATGTGACAAATATGTTATCTGAGCTGAAATTAACTGCCAAAAACTAAAAAAGGAAGTGGAAATGGGGTGGTTTGACACATACACTAACACCATGGTGATTTTTTAAAAAAGGTTGTAGAGAACGGACAATTTTCTAGATGAGTCACTAGTTGATTTCTTTAGCCTAGTGCAGCTTGGTTGCTATCAGGATGTGTGAGGAAGGGCAGTATACAACCAGACAGGATGTTTGCTAATTGGCTATTAATAACTGGAATAGAATCTGTATTGGCTTTTAATAGGCAAATGGGGCTTTCATTCATCACTTAAATTTTTATTTTTTTTTGCAACAAAGTATTGAGCGTGTATAAACACTCATGATACAAAATAAGGAATACGTTTTTCTATATAGTCAACTTGGAAAGTAGTTTAACTTGACTATCCATAATTGTTGCAAGGGCTTTTTTTTCTTTTCCTTTTTTTTCCCTGATAGGTGGAGGTGAGGAGAAGGTGGAAAAGGGAGTGAGAAGTGGGTAGATAAGGGGAAATAGGGCTCGGGTATCAGAAAAGGGAAAGAAAGAAAAGGAGGTCATTGATGGATAGATGAATGTGTGTATGTGCACATATATATACATACATGTATGTGTGTGTATTTAAATTTTTTCATGCAGAGATAAAATAGAAGGGTCAGAAGGTCAGTTTTGAAAACTACAGATTGAACTTAATAGAGATCTGCAGTTCCATCCTCTTTTTCTGTTCTATGTATGCAAACATCCATTTTATCTGGTATTTGTTAAGTTCAGAATATGAAATAAAATATAAGAAAAACAAAACAAAGTATTCCACTTGGACCCAATTTCTGTTTAAATTTTAGTCCAATGTGGGGTTTTCCCATCCCTCCTTTGAAGTCTTATCCTGTATGGACATGACCGTGGGTTCTCAAAGGCTATGCCAGGAAAGCAAAAGTTCTGGTAGCTCCTAGCAGGGTGAAAAGGCTTCAGCTATTGGTCTGTACTTCAAGGATGAGCCTAACTAAATTCACAGAGGCTCATTGCCAGATTGGCTGTAAGGTGACAAAGTCTTCAGGAGCAGTAATGTTGGGAGTCTAAGTCCCAGAGGAGCTGCTAACTGGATCCGTGACCCATACTGATGAAGTCATAGGTCACTGCTGTAGGTAGACATGGATTTTCCACTGCCATCTAGACCCACTTGTACATCCAGAGATAGCTTTATGAGAGACAATATGGAATAAGTGGTTAAAACCCTGGACTGGAGTTAGGAAGACTTGAACTGAAGCTTTACCTTGGGACACTTATGAGCTATGCGACCTTAGGCAAGTCACATAACCTCATTCACCCTCAGTCTTTTCATCTGTAAAATGGGGATGATAATAATAATAAGAATAATAACTGTTCTGTAAAGCACTTCGTAAGCCCTAAAAAAGTGACCCATTATTATGAATACAAAGAATTCAAGTACCGTTGAATTCAATTCAAAAATTCAAGTGATTTGAAGAAGTTATGAATGGGACTCCCTACTGCACAATATTAATCTGATCACTTGTCATCCCATCATTACAGTTTCATTTGCTGAATCCTGAAGACTTTTTTTTTCATATTTAAGAGTCTTCTAATAATAATAGTTAACATTTATATAGTGCTTACTATGTGCCATGTACTATACTAAGGGCACTTTATAATAATTATTTCATTTGATCCTCAAAACAACCCTGCAGGGGTCTTCCCATGCTTTGGGCAGACATCCCCATAACTGATACCTCTTCCATTATACATTCCATAGGGCTCCTTACTTTAAAGTGTGTTTGTCCAGACTCTGTATGACAGAGGCTGTTAACGCCTGATGATTCCCCTGCTCTCTCTCCTCCCTAAGACTGGAAATAACCTCCTGGTGCACCTTAGTGAAGTATAGCATGGGGCAGCAGAGGTAGCTAAGGGGTGCCACTTGTTTGCAGCCCAAAAGGCTTACTAGCAATGGAAGAGAGGGGGAGGAAAGAAAGAAGAAAAAGATCAAAGGAATGGAAGAATATTAGTGAGCCTTGCATTGCCTCTGGTAAGGCTGTAGAAGAGATGGGAGGAGAGGAGGGAGTGAAGGGTAGTATGACCAGGTCATTCCTGAAATGGTCACCTGGGAGTGGCAGTCACCAATTAGCTCCGCCAGCTGTAGCTGAGGCCCTGTGCACTTAATGGTTGCTTAGCCATTTTGTTAGTCTTTGACTACAGTTACCTTGAAAAACAAAGACCTAAATATAAAGGATTAAAATTGGAGTCATATAAAGAACCCAAACCATAAGACTACATCCTCTATTCAATTCAAATCAACAAACATTTATTTGTGAGTGTAGTTAATTGGTGACTGCCACTCCCAGGTCACCATTTCAGGAATGACCTGATCATGCTACCCTTTACTCCCTCTTCTCCTCCCATGTCTTCCACAGACTTACCAGAGGCAATTATAAGTCTGGCCTCAGACACTTCCTAGCCGTGTGGCTCTAGGCAAGTTACTTAACTTCTGTTTGCCTCAGTTTCCTCATCTGTAAAATGAGCTGGAGAAGGAATGGCAAGCCACTGCAGTATCTTTGCCAAAAAAACCCAAATGGGGTCCCAAAGAAATGACTGAATTTTCAAAATTTTCAGAAATGACTGAAAAATGACTGAACAAAATCTAAAGTATAGGATAAAATGAAATCATTGGAACAAAGGAGAGATCTGGACCAAATTGAAGAAGGGTGGAATAAGAATCAGATTAGGCTTCATAAAGGAGGTAGCAGCTGAGCCAAACCTTGAAGAAAAAGAAGGACCTCTGCAGGTGGCAGTGAAGAGGGCAGGCTGAGGCAAAGGGTTGGGGGGGGGAAAGAGAGTGCAGAAAAAAAAATTAGGAAAGAATGAAGAAAAGTAATGGAGGACAAGGCTGAAAGACAAGTTGGGGCCTTATTATGTAGCACCTTAAATGTGAGGTATGGGCAGTTTGCATTTTATTCTATAGGCAAGAGGAAGCCACTGAAGATTCTTGGAGCATGGATTTTATTGTCAGAACTATATGTTAGAAAGATTATTTTGGGGGACGAGAAAAAGATAGATGCAAGAAGGAAGAGATTCAAGCCTTGTAGAGAGGCCAGTGAAAAGACTATTGCAATAATCCAGGTGATGAAACTGAACTAATAATGGTAATGGGAGTTCGGAAAACAGAGGGTACATGAGATTTATTGTGGATGTGATTCAATGCCTGTGGGAACTGAGGGAGAAGGAGAGTCAAAGATGATTTCAAGGTGTTGAGTCTAGGTGATTTTAAAGATGGTGCCACCATCAACAGAAGCTAGGAATAGGGAAGGTTTGAAGAGGAGCAGATGATGAATTCAGTTTGGGGCATTCAGGGTTGAAGTGGCTACTGGATGTCCAAGTAGGACTGCCCAGCAGACAGTTGGAAACAGGAGACTGGGATTTGGAGGACAGATTGGTCTGGTTGTATAGGTCTAGGTGCACGGGTGTTTTGGAACCATCTCAAACTGACTCATAAGAGCCAATTGTCAAATTTTCAGTGTAAGCATTTACACCTCAGAAATTGGCAAATTCTACAAATCAGGGTTGATTTATTGTATTATTATTGTCTTAACTTAAGAAAGTTATGAAGAGAATGTCAATAATGAGAACTTAACTTCTGTGTGCTTTTTTTTGTAGCATGCATCTGTAGAAGCCATCAATAATGGCAATGGTCTGAACTTGTGATTTCATGTGTGTAGGGTGAAGAAACTCACTCTACTGATGTAGATTAGTAACTCACTGTAATTTACAGTCTTAGAGATTGGACTTGAATTCTGTTCTTTCTGACTCTAAGGAGAGTCTTCTATCCTATACCATGGGAGTAGAGTCACCAAAGGAGAGAGTTCATACAAGGCAGCTTAGAAGTTCAAAAGAGGAACATTTCTCCAGGGGCCTAGTCTCCTCAAAGTATTGAATCCCGTCTGTTAATCCAGATTCTTTGTCCTACATGTGAAGTGTAAGATCTTCTACACGTCTCTAGCAAATAAGAATCTGGCAAAGCTAACCTAGCCAAATGACAACAGCTTAGCATCACTGCCCTAGTTGTGTCGGAGATAGACAGTACCTCCTATACAAGGATGCAGGTCATAGCTACAAAACCATATGCCTTTTTTGTCTAAGGAGGGACTTAGGTAATTGTCTTCTGTTCCTTTCTCCAGGACTGGCCACTGACTCCTTCCCTCTGTTCTTGCCCACACCCATTCCCTGAACTTCCTCAGTGCCTCCATTTTCTTCTTATCTCAAAAACTGCTCTGATATCCTTCATTCACTCTAATATTTAAACCACTAAGTGAAGTCTGAAATTCTTGCCCCTCTCAAGGGTATTTGCCTATCAATCCAGATTACAGGTTTAAGCAAAAAGAATGAAGGCCAAGCATTTGAGACTGAAGCCTAGGTGTTTTCCTAATGTTCTTCTCACCTAGACTTAAGGGAGGTTCACAGAAGCAGAGACTCCTGGGGAAGGAGAAAGCTAAAGTCTTGGGTTCTTACCACCTGCCAGATACATTGAGAAGGTTTTTGACCAGAATTAGAGATTGGACTAGATTATTTCTGAGATCAGTTCTAACACTGAGTCTATGATTCTAGTTCCAAATCTGTTACCAACATAAATGCCATGCCAACTTTACTGTATAGTTTATACCATAGAAAATGCAGGTCCTTTGAAGATTTTTGAGCAGGGATGAGAGAGGCTTTAACTCACCTACCCAGGTCCCAGTTTTCTCATTTGTGCTGTAAGTGGGTTGGATTAGATGATGTCAAAGTGTCCTGCCAGCTCTAACATTCCACCTGAACACAAGCTCATTTACAACTATACTTAGACTGGTTTCCATTTGGTGTTCTAAATGTTTCACACTTACTCCTCCCAAAGTTGTCTCGAAAAGGAAGGGGGACAAAAGATGGCTTTTCCATACATAACTTTTCCCTTCTCCTATTCCTTTAATTTTGATGCTGAGAACAAATAGATCCCCGATTCCATCTTCTCTCCACACCCTGTAACTTGGAAATGTTGCTTAGATCACCTAGGTTTAATGTTCTCATCTATAAATGAGGGAGTTGATTTTTGATCCTGGGGGGGGGGAATTTAAAAACACCCACCCTGGCAGACACTTTAAACATTACCTATCTTTCTTAGATTCTTTGAGTACAAATTGCTATAAAGTAGGGGTTCTATCCAGGGAAACGGTGGAGCCAGTCTGAGAACTGACTATTAAATCTTCAGTGTGAGCATTTGCACCTGGGAAATTGGCAAATGCTACAAATCATGGTTTGATTTTTTTTAATTGTCTAGACTTTAAAAAGTAATAGAGGAAATGTTAATAATTCAGATTAAGTTTGAAATGTTTACTGCAAACTCCTCCTCTCCACCAGGGCTAGTTGTTAAACATTTACTAGTATACCTTTGGTATGCCTCTAAAAAGCAAAACAAACTAATAAAACATCATACCCCTACCCTGCCCACCATGAAATAGCATTATATAAACATCAGTAAGCCAGCAATCATTGCATTGAGTCCAACATGTTTCTTAGCCCCTGCCTTCCATAGACAGAACATTTCTGAAAGATGGGATAATGGTAGCAGAATAGATGTGATGGTACATAGGGTGAAAGAAGTCAATTTCAAAAAACAAAATAGATCCAAGTTGTTGGTTTTATTCATAGTTCCCATGAAGTAGCAAACACCCAGACACTGTTTTAAGTCAGGGAGTTTCCAGGATTGCAACTGAACTCCCTGGCTACCAGCCACAGTTCCAAATAGCATGAGTGGGTGAGAGCTGGATACTAGGGCTTGTATTGATATTTCTAAGTTTATGATACATTTATTATATTAGGGTTCAGGATTGTACCTATGGTATTTAATACATTTTAAAATGTTCTTTGTTGCAAAATACTCAAGCATTGATTTTTGGAGTCTTTTGAAGGATTGAAAGGAAGCATGACATAGTAGAAAGAGAAGTGGCCTCAATGACCTGGATTCAAGTCTCTCCTCTGAGATGTCATGATTAGGTGACCCTAGGCAAGCTCTTCAACCTTTCAGTGGTCTAGGCAACTCTCTGAGACTATAAGTGGCAGAGAAAGTCCTGATCGGCTTTGGAAGAGTGATTTTGGGAGTTCCCTGTATTAATAAAACCACAAGTCTAGTCCCTATCCCTTTAAAACATTGGTTATGTTTGGGGAATGACAGCCTCCATGTTATCTGTCAGGAGCCTGAGTTCAAGGTCTGACTTTGCTACTGTATATGTGACCTTGGACAAGTCTCTTCACCTTTCTGGGTCTGACCTTCTTCCTCTGCAAGATCAGGGGGTTGGATCTTGGGAGGCCCTTTCCATATCTGAAATCCTAGGATTATTTAGTGAAGTTTCTGTGTGTGTTTATTTCATTGTTATATCTTTCTCTCAAATTAATACATGAGACATGCAACTGTTTTCAGCCATCCACCCACACCTGAAAGCCCTAGGTAGGACAAACACAAGGGGAAAGTCTACCTTGAACTCTGTGTGAGGAACAGTTAGTGCTGTCAAAAGTTGGCTGGAAGTGCCCTATTGTATGTATCATACACTCAGTCCCTGCCTGCAGCAGAAGGGAAAGAAATCAAAGACAACTTTGAAAAGCAACTCAAATGTAGACACTCCACCCTGCACTGTCTCTACAGCCAGCAACAGCAACAGATGTTCCTTCCATATTTCACTTTGTTTGGCCAAATACGAAAGAAAGAGAGAAAGAGGGAAGGAAGAAAGAGATAAAAAAGAGAAAGGAAAGAAAGAAGAAAGGAAGGAAAGAAAAAAAGGAAGGAAGGAAAGGAGGAAGGAAGAAAGGAAGGAAGAAGAGAAAGAACAAGAAAGAAGAGGAAGAAGAGAAACAAAAGAGGGAGGGAGGAGAAAGATGTTTTTCAAGCAATGTAAAAATCTAAAGCAACTCAGATTCAGCTATTAGTCTGTAGTTCTGTTTGACTATTTTTCCTAGTTTAGTGTATGATACCTGATACAAGAATGAAAGCATAAAAATAACGCCTTTAAACCAACTGTCTAATTCAGTACATGAGGATTCCTTCCTGAAGTAGAGATTTCCTCACAGCCAAAATAAAAGATCAATTACTGTTATTATGAGGATTTAAAGTGGACTTACTTTTTTAAAAACTCCCTTTTTTCCCCCTAGTACCTCTGGCACTGGTCTGATTATTCCTGAACTGAGAGGTGGCTGGGGTCCAGGTAACTAGGAGGATCCTGGGGCCAGAAGGAAGAATGTGCCCTGGGCAGACCTGCAGGGTGTGTCTGTTTTGCTTCTTGAGGGCAGTCAGCCGGAATGTCCAGGCTTACCCATTGTGTGACCCTGGACAAGTCACTTAATGATCTTCAGGAGCATATGCCATCTGCCCCCAAGCAGATTGGTCAGTGCTTGGTGTTTCTTTTGTCCTACTTAGCCATCTTGAAAGGTTATTTTCCCATTTTAATTCCTTCCTTAGGGAATTTAGGACTTTTAATGATAAAAGGAAAGGATAGCTGCTCCATCCCTCTTCTTTGTCATAGCAGATTTTTCCTGCAGAGCATTCCAAAGTGAGACGGGATCTAGGCACTGAGCTAGATACTGATTGTGCCTAATTAAAATTGAGTGGATTTCCTCAGTTCCATGTGTTCTGCTGTCTAGCCTTACCCCTCACTTAATTTGCAGGGTTAGGTTTCTTGCACTTGCTGGGATCCAAGCGTGTCTGATTGGAGCATCTCTTAGTCTTTGTCTATCCCTGGGAGGCTGCCGCTCCTTAGAGATCAGCAATTCCACTCGTCTCCAGCTCTCCTTAAAACCATGGTTCTGCTAGCTCTCTACTGCCTATGAAGCCAGCCTTCTACAGCACTGTATTCCTTCTTTTTTTTTAATTTTTCTTTTTTATTTTGAACTTTAAAATTCTGAACTAACACAAACATTTCAACATACAAGAAACAAGGAAGAATATTGCATAAGAAACTACTGATACATAGTTTTGGGGGGGGGTTTTGTTTGTTTGTTTTGCTTTTTGGAAGGGGGAAGACAGGGCAGTTGGGGTTAAGTGACTTGCCCAAGAACACACAGCTAGTTTTTGTGTTGAGTATCTGAGACTGAATTTGAACTCAGGTCCTCCTGACTCCAGGGCCGGTGCTCTATTCACTGTGCCACCTAGCTGCCCCATAGTTTTCATTTTTTAAAGATGTATATAAGGAGTGAAGGAGAGAGAGAAAAAAAGAGATCAATATAGATATAGACATCCATAGACAATGACATACATAAAATAGATATAGATGGGGGTGCATGATTAGAAGGGCCATTACTGTTGGGCCATGTTGTTGCTGTTTACTCATTTCAGTCATGCCTGACTCTTTGTGACCCCACTGGGGGGTTTTTTGGCAAAGATACTCTACTGCTTTGCCATTTCCTTCTCCAACTCATTTTACAGATGAGGAAACTGAGGCAAACAGGGCTAAGTGGCTTCTCCAGGGTCACACAGCTAGTAGGTGCTTGAGGCTAGATTTGAATTCAAGTCTTCCTGAGATCCTAGGTGGTATGCACCACCTGGTTCTATCTACTACACCATCTAGCTGCCTGATGTCGGGCCCTGAGGACTCATTTAATTGGTTGCTGAGTCAGAACCCCATGGGTGTGTGTAAGGGGCAATTTCTGATCCCCACTCCCCACCCCAGCTCTCTCTTCAGGTCTTAGACAATGTCCTGCTTGGCTCTGGAGTACTGACATGGATTTCTATCATTGGACCTTCAGTGATTCTTCTGACCTTTTTAAACATGACTTGGACCACTCCACTATCTCAACACTAACTCCTCTAAGAGAGACAAGGAACAAACACCAAAAGGGAAAGAAGCTGAATCTCCATGTGTTCCTGGACACAAGCAGGGATTGGGTGTGATGAGTGGATCACAGCAGATTCTTTTCTTCCCACTTGGAGGTTCATAACAGCTCTTGCCTTGATCACCACCAGAAAAGAGAGATCTTTCTCTACTGGAGTCTTTGGTACACATTCTCCACTAGAGCTCAGCAGTCAGTTAAAATCCTGCCTCACATACTTACTGGCTATGTGATCTTGGACAAGTCACTAAACCTCTGTTTCCTTCAATCTCCTCATTTGTAAAATGGGATTAATGATAATATTAGATATTCAGAAGGTAATTGTGAGGATAAAGTAAATAATGTTTGTAAAGTAGTTTGGAAACCTTAATGCACTATAGAAAAGTTGCTTATTATTATTATTCACATTGTGGTTTTTGTGTTTGTTTTTTGTTTTTTTGCTTTTTGGAGGGCAATTGGGGTTAAGTGACTTGCCCAAAGTCACACAGCTAGTTTTTGTGTTAAGTGTCTGAGGCTGGATTTGAACTCAGGTCCTCCTGACTCCAGGGCTGGTGCTCTGTTCACTGTGCCTCCTAGCCGCCCCTATTATTCACATTGTACTAAGTGGATAGAAAAGTCACAGGAAAACTGAGCATTCTCTGAATCAGAGGTCGAGTCCCTGAGTTTTACACCCTTATACTTCCAGAAGGCTCACCAAACTCCCCCTGGGGGTTGGCAGTAGGCTGAGCTGCCTGGCATGTTCTGGGGATTGCAGTCTCATTGTCTAGTACTCCCATTACATATATATTAAATTTAACAATGTCACAACAAAACTGTTCCATTTGTTTGGGTCTCTTTGTGCTCTTATTTTTTTTTCCAAGTGCTTAAAAAACATTTTATTGATGCTCTTTTAAACATAAAAATTATTACCCATGAATCTACCTTGCCCTAATCCCACATAAATTCTTCCTTGTAACAAATATTGGCTACCCCTTTCTTTGTTAGCATATGCCCCCTTGGGGTCTAATTGGTTGCAAAGCTGTGGGTCAGTATGTTCTCTCATCAATGATGCCTTTCCTCATCCATCTCCACTCACTGCATGCAGGCAATGCAGAAGGTAAAAATGGCTGTGAAATTGCCCATGGATACAGGTACCCAGCTGGTGTATGTGTCCAGAACAAAATGATGAGAAGATGTTCTCCTTTTCATCATTTTTTTTTTTTTTTTTGCGAGCTTCCTGTGGAATTTTCTTCTTTGTCTAAAACAAGCACTTCAATGGTATGACGGATCTGTGGGCCATGGTCTTTTCCTCAGTGCAGGGTATACCTCATCCATGCCTTCTTCTCTTGAGTGATTCTTGCAACCCAGGAAATCAGACCCAGAAATAGATATTAAAACTTCACCTTACTGAGTTTGTTCTAGAAGAGAAAAGAAAATCCACTTCTCTTCCTTCTTTGCAAACAAGGGGAAATATGGGTCTGGAAAATTACGCATTTTATTAGTCCGAGATAATATGTTGGTTATCTTTGCTGAACTGATTTCCTTTTTTTTCCCCTTCTTTTCAAACTTTTGCTGTTGTTGTATAAGGTATAGCTTGCTGGGGAGAGGCAGAGGGCAGGGTTATATTTGGAAAGAAAGTGACAAAAAAACCAGTGAAATTTAAAAAGAAAAAAGCCCTTCTCTTTGATTCTTTCTGCTCCTTGGAAGTGATTTCTTTGGAAATGAAGGATTGGAATGTCTGGGTTTGAGGTTGTGACAAGAGGTCATCTAGTCTAGCCCCTACCTCCTCCCAAGAATAATTTTAAAATTATAACCCCATCTCCTCAAGTAACAGATAAACAACAGTCTTTCTTTCCCTTAGGCACTACAACTTTACTGTGTCAACAGTTCCCAACCGGTAAAATGAGGATATAAAAGCAGCTAATTTTCTTTCCCTTCCTCAGAAATTGTTGGTCCTGTGTGGTCTTCCTTGGGTGGGTCCCTGGGCATAGAAAGCCCATGCCATGTTTCCTGGTCTGGCAGAGTGCACTGGGAAAGTCCTGCTTCCCAAAGCTTAGCTCAGGCCCAGCGAGAGATAAGATCAGAGATGTTACAGCAGGGCCCCATTCTAACAAGGGAGAAAATACAAGTTATTCTAAACACCAGGCTTCCTGTGCAAAAAACCACAGCCCAACAGCACACCCTCTCTGTTGGGTCTCTCCTCCTGCCAGGGTTTCTCCCCTTGTAAAGATTGGTATCATGGGGTGAAGAGTCATATCACTCCAGGCAGGCCTTTCCCCCAGTAAAGTTCTCTCACTTCCAATTACCCAGGCCAGCTGTAGACCTTACGTAACATGGCCATTTGGCTCCTCCTCTGGAGGAGGATGTGGAATCATTTGGTGAGCTTAATGAGTCACCGCCAGATCCAGGGAGCAAACACAGGGAACTGTTTGCATTATTTCAGCAGGAACTTCTAGTAAAGGATGCTGATGAAGCCATGCCTCAGGAGGTTGTGGGCAAAACCAAAAAAAAAAAAGGGTTTTGTCCAAAGGAGGGAAACCGAGCTGAATGGTATGTACCTTGGAGGCATGGGAAACTCAGCTGGATACCCCAAGAAGGGGAGGTCCACTGTCCCTCCCTGCCCCTGGGGGTGTTGGAGCCTTTCTCCCTCCTATTCTCAGCCTGGATCCAGGATACTGTGGTGAAGACTGGAGCTGGAGAATGGTCTGAATTTTTTTCCCAAATCTCCCCCAAAATACCTTTAACCTCCTTATATTTTAACTCTTTTTTTCTTTTTCTTTTTTTTTTTTTTGCTTCTTGGAGGGCAATTGGAGTTAAGTGACTTGCCCAAGGTCACATGGCTAATTTTTGTGTTAAGTGTCTGAGGGTGGATTTGAACTCAGGTCCTCCTGACTCCAGGGCTGGTGCTCTATTCACTGCGCCACTTAGCCACCCCTATATTTTAACTCTTAAAAAAAGTTGGGCAAGTGGTGAGATTGAGTATTTTTTTTTCCCTGTCCCCAAGGGAGGAACCGAGTTCTTCAGTGACTTGTCCAGGTTCACACAGCCAGTCTGCATCAGAGCTGGGATTCAACCCAGACCTTCTTCACTTAGACCAGCTCACTTCCTCCACTGCACCTGGATGCCCCTCAAAGTTAGAGAAACAAACAACAAACTATAATGGATGTATGGACAGGGAAGCATATTCCCCTCTACAAATCCCTCAGGAGTTCCTGAGAGTTTTTCATGAGTTTTAAAACATCTACAATAAGGGCAAAAAGAAAACTTCACTGACTGATTTCAGTTCTTGCAAGCAAGTCTTTATCAAGACCTCTACCTCAATACCAGGGTGACTTGCTTCAAGGACCATGGAAACAAAAAAATGTTAAAGCCAGGAAGGTCTTTTTGTTCTTGTTGCTGTTCAATTATATTCTGACTCTCTGTGACCCCTTTGGCATTTTCTTGGCAAACATACCTGAGTAGTTTGCCAATTCCTTCTCCAGCTCATTTTACAGATGAGGAAACTGAGGCAAACAAGGTTAAGTGACTTGCCCAGTGTCGCACAGCTAGTAAGTGTCTGGGGCCAGTTTGAACTCATAAAAATAAGTCTTCCTGACTCCAAACTCGGTCCACTGCAATTCATCTACCAAACCCATTTTACAGACAATGATAATAGCATTTATTATTTAGCACCTGAAGTTTGGTGACACACTTTATACATGTTAACTCATTTGGTCCTCCTGTGAGGTGGCTTCCATTTTACAGATGAGGATCTTGAGGCAGAGGGGGAGAAAGTGCCTGAGGATTCAAACTCTGGTCTCCCTGACTCCTTGTCTCCCAAGTGAACCTCCTAATTGCCCAAGTGAAGCTCTCAGAGAGGTGACTTGCCAGACATCACACAGGAGACACTTTAGCCATTTTTCCAACAGAAAGAGAACAACATTAAATTTGTATCCAAAAAAACTTAAATCTGAACCCTAGCTTTGCCTCTTGGAAAGAGTGCTGAACTTGAAATCAGAAGACGAGGGCTCGAACTTTGACTATCACTTGCTTTCTTTGTGATGATGGACAAGTCATTTCTTTTTTTTTTTTTAAGCAATTGGGGGTAACTTGCTCAAGGTTACACGGACAGTTATTTCTGGGTATGGTGCTAAGTATCTGAGGCCGGATTTGATCCCCAGGTCATCCCAACACTGGAGCTGGTGCTCTTACTTGCTGTGCTACCTGGCCGCTCCTGGACAAGTCATTTCTTATTTCTAGGCCTTGGTTTCTTCATATGGAAAATAAAAGGGTTGGACTAGAGGATGAAGTAAAAGTCTCTTCTACCTCTAAATTCTATGATCTGACCCAGTCCTTTTCTGTTCTATTTCTGCCTCCCATTGGGTATGACTGCCTATGGGTGGTGATACCCCAGGGGTCTGGCCAGGCTCCTCTTGTCCCCTTTCTCCATAGCCTCTTTCTTGGGGATCCTATCAAGTCCTACAGATTCAGCTAGGAATTCCACGCAGATGACATGCAAATCTTCAGATCTAGCCCTCTTCTCTCTCCTAATTTTAATACCTAACTATACTAAATTTCTGTCTGTCGAATATTTCCACTTGGATAACCTAGAAGCATTTCAAACTCAGCATGTCCAAAACAATACTCATTATGATTCTATGAGCTTTTCCCTTATATAACTCCCTTCTCTCCTCTAACTTCCTTAATCTGGTTGATGATGGCATCATTCTTTGTCTCCCAGGTTCAAACCTGGGAATCATCCTTGACATCACTTTCACACCCCATCAGTAGTCATTGGTCAATCAGCTCATCACTCCTGGGGCCACAACGTTTCTCTCTCCTGTCCCCTTCTCTGTACTCACATGATTACCATTCTAATTTAGTCCTTTTCCACCAGTCATCTTACCTATTGCAATAGCCTTTTTTTTTTTAATATTTTCCCCCAAATTAGATGTTAAAGCAAGTTTTTAAGATTTTTTTTTAAATTTTGAGTTCCAAATTTCATACCTCCCTCCCCTCCTTGAGACAGTAAGCAATCAGATCTAGGTTATACATGCACAATCATGTCAAACATGCAACAGCCTTTTGTTGACCTTCCTGTAGCCCACCTCTTCCTTGTCTAATTCATCTTCCGCACAGTTGCCAAACCGATCCCCCTAAAGCACAAGTCTGACCATGACATTCCTAATGTTCAAGAAGCTCACTGGCTCCCTATTTCCCTTAGGCATTTAAAATATTTCATGACCTGAGCCCAACCTATCCTTTCAGGCTGATTAATCCCCCCGATGTACACATTATTATCTCAGCTTCACTGGTCCAACTGTTGCTTTCACCACACAACACCCCGTCTCCCGTTACTATATCTTTGCAAAGGTTGCCTCCCCTGACTAGAATGCTCTTTCTCCTCACCTCTTCCTCTTCCAACACTTAATAATAATAGCTAACAGCTGACATTCATATAGCATTTCCTATGTGCCAAGCCCTGTGCTAAGCACTTTCTAATTATTATCTTAGTTGATCCTCTTAACAACCCTGACAGGTAAGTGTTATTAGTATCTCCATTTTACAGAAGAGGAAACTGAGGCAAACAGAAGTTAAGTGACTGGGTCGGCTAGGTGGCATGGTGAATAGAGCACTGGCCCTGGAGTCAGGAAGACCTGAGTTCAAATCCGGCCTCACAGACACATAACACCAAAAGTAGCCATGTGACCTTGGGCAAGTCACTTAACCCCAATTACCCTCCAAAAAGCAAAAAAATAAAAAAAAGTTAAGTGACTTACCCAGGGACATAAAGCTAGTAAGTGACTAAGGCTAGATTTGAACTCAGGTTTTTTTTTGTTGATGGTTGTTTTTTTTTTTTAACTTCAGGCCAAGAGATCTACCCACTATGCCATCTAACTCCCTTAATAACATCCAAAGTTCAATTCAAGTGCCATTTTTTACTTGAGGTCTTTCTTGAATTCCTCCCATTATTAATAAATTCCAAATAATTTTTTAATCTACTTCATATATATGTGTGTATATGTGTATACACACACACACACACACACACATATATATATATATATATATATATTTATTTATTTATTTATCTGGAAAAAAAAGTTGTTTCCTTCAGTTGAACCTTAAGTTCATCCCTGAAGTTAAGGATATAAATCTCATGTGCTTAGCACAATACCTCGTGTCTGCTAAGTACTTAAGTAGGTACTTAAATGCTCACTAACATTTTCTTCAGGGTCTGAACTCTGAAGGATTTCTTCTCTCCTCTCCTCTTCTTCCACAAAACACACACATATTCATGTCAGGGATAGTCTCAATATTTTCTTCCCACATGGCCTAAAGGCCTGTGCTTGGCTTTTGAATATATTTATGGAAACCTACCTCCCCTAAGTCCTAGCCTGCTATTCTCCAGGCCTCAGAGTGAAAACTCCTTTGCCAAGATAAAAGCACTAGATACGGCAAGAGTGTTTTTAAGACTTCTGGTGATTGTGTATATGTAGGGTTTGTGGGAATGCACAATTTCATGGTGGTGTCAGTATAAGCTTAGAAATTCATAAGTCCCCAATTCTGGGAATTTTAATTTTAAAACCTGCCAGAAGCCGGTCACAATTAGGCTTGCATGAAAAAAAGAAGACTGAGAGTCAAAACAATTATTTCATTTAGGGGGAAAAAATGAATCAAATTCCTAATTTTGAAGATAAAGAAGGCTTCCAGGGCTTGCCTTGTGCTCACTGACTGACTGCTTTGATCCACTTCTCTCTATAATTGCCTGGCTCCACATTCCCCTCAGCCTGCATAGATATAAGCTCAGTTCCACATCAAAAGCTGGGGTAGCATCTCTCTTTGAAAGGGGATCCTTGCTGTCAGACTTGATTATGACTCTCTCCTGGGGGAAGCCACCACCAGGGACATCTGGGTTACCTCTGTTGGAGGGAGAAATTTTCAAAGTTTTCTTTGAACTAGTCACTTAGTCACTCCTTCCCTTTCCTTCTCTGCTCACCTATCAGCAGGGCTCAGTGGGCTGAGAGGAGAAAGAGGTCAGATACAGAGGGTCCAATGAAGAGAGCATTGCAATAGCACAACTGGGGTGGTGGGCACATGAGTGAAGGTAGGGGAGACAAAGAAATGTGGCCTGAGAATCAACAAACATTGCTATTTGATTATTGATTAAGTATGAATGAGAGTGAAGTCAAGGCTAATCCCCACAAGATCCTTGTTTTCTTATTGAAAGTCTATGATATAGTCTTTCTAAATGAATTATCTGTAAGAGGTTAGTATCATGAAGGCTAGACAAAAAACTTTTCAGTTTCTTAGGAAATACAAATTCCATCTATAAGAAAAGATTTTTATTGGCTACATATACATACAGCCAGGAATTCATCTAGGCAGGGAAAGACAATGATCTTGCCCTCTTGGCAGAGCCTTTGGGCTCAGTCAGATCTATTTGCATAACAGATACAAAGCATTTTTAGTTCCCCTGAAAAGAATTCAGTTGGAAAGACCTACACAGCTCTGTGGCATTTCATTTCAAAAGGGTCCTCTCACCCCAACCAAAAAGGGTTACGGATACAAGATTCCAATGGAGAAGTTAAGCATGGAGTTGCACGAACTTTCTGACCCTAAGTCAGAGTAAGGCCTCTGACAAAGAAGTTGTTCTCGAAGACCTGGAAGACAAGGTTAAAAAAAAAAAAAACATACTTAAACTTGAAGGTACTAATTTGACCACTGGAGTGAGGAACCTCCTCCTGGAAAGGAAATACCTTTTCTAGCCAAAGCTCATAGAAACAGATAAACTTCCTTACAGGCGAAAGCCACAGAGGTTTCCTTTTCCTTGTCCTGTGACTCAGTGTGTTATTTCTGCTTTTCTAAAAGAAATGTAACAGAAATGCCTTAACTAAAGAGTGGCAGCAGAGCCCACTCCTCTTCTTGGGAGGAAAAGGCAGCACCCCGCTTGAGGACTCTAGCTGAAGCCTAGAGCAGGAAGCAAGGACAAGTACAACCTTGTGCCCAATAGAGCCATGACTGGTAGGGACCAGCAGTGAGCGTGGAACCCAAGGACCATCCTCAAGCAGAGAAACATAAGAAGAACAACATATGGCAGAGTATGTCATGTGTAACAGTCACATGTGGAAGAGATGAGATGCCTAGTGGACTGTGTCATATAAAAAACAGAGGGGAAAAGCCCATGGAGAGCAATATGATGAATCACTACAAGATCCTGGTTGTTCTGCAACACTGGACGTGTGAGTGTTCATGTGCCCTGACCTCCTCCACAAAACTGCCGTGGCCATACATGATCTCTGTGCATTTCCTTCAATACATTTGCCCTAGTCACATTCCACTTGGGCTTGCAACATGTGTTCACTCATCCTATTGATAGGTATGTGTGGAACAGTGTGACCCGAGTCACACTGGGGATCGAGTTTATGGGGAATTGCTTTGTAGCTACTTTTCTTACTACCCTATTTCATTAAATGGCCTTGCTTTGAATAGATTGTGTCATGTGGCTGACTAAAGAAAAAAAATAACCCATTGGTGGGGGGCTTATAAGCAATGATTTTTACATGTATTCAGACCCCTGTCCTTCCCCTACCAGAGTACCTTAAGCCTTGTGTGGGGGACTCACTATGTGAGTTGGGGCCCGCTCTTCATGCCAAGGTTATGCTGCAGAATCAGTTTCCTGGAGCAAATACCCATTCCTTACCCATTCTTTGTTCTGTTCTCCTTGTCCTAAGACCCCCAAGCGATTCTTAGTGTAGCTAGGAGAGCTCTTTCAGACGGGCAGATCTGATGTCTTAGATGTGTTTCTTTTCTTGAAACAATGCTAATTTGTCCAGTTTTGTGGCTTTTTCTGTGGAACAACATTAGCTCATCCAAGTCTGTGGTTTATTTGAAAATGAAATTCCAGTAAATCTTTCGCACCATCTGGCAGTGTCTCGATTGGCTGGGAGAAGGCCACTGCATACACAAGAAAACAAAGGAAAAAAACCTCCCTAAAGCAGAAAGACTCCCTATAAGCCTAAGACCCAGGGAAATCTGACCAATTCTGTCCTGGGAAGGCGCTATCTGAACAAGAACTAACCTGTCACTTCTCCAGAGAGTACCAGTTTTTCTTAAGAGCTAAAAAACACAGAGCTGTTTCTGAAGCTTCCAGCCTTTCTATAAGAAATGATTTTCCAAGAGAATCTCTGAGCTATTTAGCCTGTTGGGGGTAAAGTTTGAACCATCAGAGAGAGTTGGAAATCACTGGGGAAAATAGGAAATTTCAAAATCAGTGATTGAATCATTCAAGGACACATTAAAATCATATTGCTTTGTTGAAAATATTGTTGATAGCTATTTATATGTTTTTTAAACTTCTATCATTGTAGAATAGCTCTAAAGTACAAAGAAGTCATCTGGTTTAACCTCCTCATTTTATATATAAGGAAACTGAGCCCCAGTAAAGAGAAATGACTTGCCCAAAGATATACAAGTGGTAAGTATCAGAGACAAAATGGCCTTCTGGATCTAAAACTATCATTCTTACCAATATATCACTTAACACTGTATCACTCCTGAATTTTCAACTTATGCAGAGAAAGGTCATTTCCTTATTATCCATAGCATGTTTTCTGACATAATGAATGACACAGACTTTAGAAAGTATGTTGCTCAGTTCTATTTGAGCCATGGTCTTGTTTCCAAAAACACTGTTTTAGGAACTTTCACATGCCCTGCAATTTGGCCTACAAGGATATCTGGCATAAATTCATGTCATTATTGGCCAGGCCACATTTGCTAGTAGCTAGATCTCACAGTATATAGAAGCTTGCACTTGGAAAAAGGAAGACTTGAATGCAAATCTTGACTCAGACACCTAGTAGTTGTGTGACCCTGAGCAAGGTTTCTGTGACTCAGTTTCCTCAGCTGTAAAAGAAGGACAATGGCATTTACCTCAGAGGGTTGGGAAAATCAAATGATATAATATATGTGAAGCATGTATAAAGTTTGAAATATCTTATGAATGTTAATTATTATTATTATTATGACAAATAGTAGCACACAATTCCTTAGTACTTTAAGGTTAGCTAAGACCTCTTCCTAAAAAACTACTTTGTGAATCAGTTACTACAAGGACTGTTATTCTATTTTTATAGATTAGAACCCAACAGAGTCTTATTCCAGTGTCTTAGTATGGTATTGAGGGAACCAGGGCATCTTGAAGACTCTGCCCCAGAGTACAAGTGGTAGACGGTTCTACCGTGCTGGAAAGACTTTGACCATGGTCCTAGCAACAAACTGTGTCTCCTCTCCAAGGGCCAGTCTAGCTAAGTGCAGAAAGAAATCTGTAATCAAGCACTACGTTCTACATGAAACATTTTCTGATCCTCACTCAGTGGCAAATCCCTCCCCCCTCCATTTATTTGGTATCTATTTTGCGTACATTTTAAATATACTTACTTAGGCACATATTTCTTCTTATAAAACATAAGATCCTTGAGGGCAGGGATGATTCCATTTTTATCTTTTTCTTCCAGCATCAGGCACAGAACCTGGCACAGTCAGTAATTGTTGGTTGATTAACTGCTAATTATAGCATACTCCATTTGGTTTTGTTTTTGGCCTTTTCACTCATATTGTCGTGATTATTGTGCGTGTTTTCTTCCTGTTTTGCTTACTTCTTTTTGCATCCTCTCATATTTCACTGAAATCTTATAATTTCTTAGGTTGTGGCAACCTTCCATTCTATTCATGTACCATAATTTGTTTAGTCATTTCATAATTTATGGGCATTTACTTTATTTAGATTATATCCTAATAGACAGGAACATATTGGTTACCAATATGAGTCACTTCTGAATTAATTGTCTGTATAGCAAACATCAAAATCAATACCACAGGAGAAGATATGGTGTGTGATTAAAACAATTCTAACTTGATGTATTTAGACAAGCTGTTGATGCTGAAAAATGGGAAATGGGGGAAAGAAACAGACATCAACAGACTATCACCATTTCTTAAGGACATTTATTTGACGTAGATCCATCACCGCAGGGAGATCAAAAGAGTTTAGAAACTGCCTTCACCAGAAAACACTTGATTGCCTTGCCAAGCAGAGAGATGTGGCAGCCAAAGGCAACACCAGGTTAGAATATAAACTCATTTGCAAACTATTATGGAAGAAGATGATGAAAGTTTATAAGCCAATATCAGCCTCATAAACTAGGATCCAAATGATGGTCCAAGTTTATAGCAAGCTTGGCCAAAGACCAAATTAAGCCAGATCATTCAGATAACCAGATCATGTAGTGGGAAATTGAAAGAAGGAAAACAAACAGATGAAAAAATAGAACAGATCTATAATGATGTCTGTAACACATTGCTTTTTACTAATGATAACAGGATTTCCATACTTGCACATTAACATCATAGTATCCAATGTGCTTCATGATGATGAAAATATCATTAAAGAAAACAAAAAGCAGTTGAACTAGACCAATTATACGTAATGGAGGATTGTAGCAGAGGGGAATAATTATTTTTTTTTTTTTGCCTTTTGGAGGGCAATTGGGGTTAAGTAACTTGCCCAAGGTTACATGGCTAGGTCTTTTTTTGTGTGTGTTAAGTGTCTGAGGCTGGATCCAAACCCAGGTCCTCCTCACTTCAGGGCCAACGCTTTACTCACTGCACCCCCTAGCTGCCCCAGGGGAATAATTTTAAAAGCGATTAGAGAGGTATATTTTCAAGGTATCTGAAAGAAGAGAAGATGATAAATGCTTCAGGATGAAAAACAGATGATATTTCTGGGAAAAGATTGATTAAGAAAATAATAATAAATAAGTCCACTTTCCCATCTCCAAAAATCTTTATGAAAACTAATGTAAATATATGTCATGGGTATGCAAGTATATATATATATATATATATATATATCTGTATATATGTATGTAGGTATATGTATTTGTTGTTGTTCAGTCATTTTTGAGTCAAGTCCAACCCTTTGTAACACTATTTGGGGTTTCTTGCAGTGGTTTGTCATTTCCTTCTTCAGCTCATTTTACAGATGAGGAAACTGAGGCAAACAGGGTTAAGTGGCTTCCCTGGGGTCACACAGCTAGTTAGTGTCTGAGGTTAAATTTGAACTCAGGAAGATGAGTCTTCATGACTCCAGGTCCAGCATTATATCAACTGTGCCACCTAGCTCCCTATAAATATGTATATAAGTACATTTGTAAAGTTAAGAGAATAGGAAGATCTTCCCCACCCATTAATAAACCTAACACATGGAGCCTGTAATCACATGGAGCCTGAGTCACATGGAGTTCAGTGTGTGGGAGGAGTTTGCCCCAGGAGGAGAGAGAGAGAAAGAGAGAGAGAGAGAGAGAGAGAGAGAGAGAGAGAGAGAGAGAGAGAGCCAGAGACAGAGAGACAGAGACAGAGACAGAGAGACAGAAAGAAAGAGTGTGAGCAGAGAGCAAAGAGTGAGGCAGAGAGAGAAAGAAGCAGCTTGAGTGGGTAGAGGGAAGAATCTTGCCTAGGGAAACTTGTTTGTGGGGAGGCCTAAAAGAAAGAAGGTTTAAGATGCTAGTGCTCCCTGGATTAGTGATAAGTACCCTGTTAAATCTTAACTCCTGGAATCCTAATGATGTTCCAAATAAATATTTTGGTTTTGCCTTTGAGGAAGAGAATTTATTATAGTTTGGGAATCTACCCTGGAAATATGCATGTAGATTCATAACAAATGTTCTGTGTATCACATTGGCATTGCATTTGGTGATGAGGATGGGATCGCAAAATATAAAACCTCTATTTGGAGACAGGGAGGCTCTAGGGAAGGAAATGGGTATCCTGGGATGGGAGGATTTACCTTATCCTTCCCTGGCAAGAGAATAGGTTAAAAGCACGGGACTGTGAAAACTGGGAACTGAAGCCACAGAAGTATACCCCATAGATTTAGAAAGATGTTTGCAAGGAATATCAATAGAACATGAGAAATAAATGGCAGGGATATGTAGAAGAGAATAGGCTCTGTTAGCAAGTTATTGTATTATATATAAAAGAAGAGACAAATTGCTGGAGGAAAAGGTTCAGCTGGAAAAAAGAGTTAGTTGATTTGCATGAGATGCTTTCTATGTTACAGCATCAGAACTCTCCTTTAAAAGAGCAAACAAGAAAGTGTGAGGTGGCAGCAGAAAAGACAGCTGTGAGTTTAGATCAGAAAAAGAAGAGAAAAGTTAACAAGAGGAAGGCGCATGAAACCCTTGCATGTACAAAGCCTGATTGGGACCAAGACACATAGGAGGAAAATGAAACAAATTCAGATGAGGAGGCTTCTAGGAATGCAGATGCTCCAAGGAAGCAGGAGAACCAGGGAGGCCACATAGTGTTTAAGAAAGTAACTGAGGATTTTACTCAGCAGGAGGTCACAGATGTTTTCAGTTGATTCACCCAAAAAGTGAAAGAATCATTAGTATCTTGGATGGTGAGAATCAGTGACAAAAGGGTCTGGAGGAGTATGGATAGATAATATAGATTGTTTGAAATGCGTAAGTATTAGTCAGAATCTTTTTGTATAACAAGCTTTTAGGGATTACCATATTCAAGGAAGTAACAATGGAACTAATTCATTAGCTTTAGCTGCTGAAGGATGCAATAAACAGTATCCCACTGACTTTATGTGGCCTAGTGGAGATAAACCCTGGAATTCACTTAGAGACTGTATGAGAAAGTTAAAGGAAGAAGTAATGAAAACTGCAATTATGATTGGAGATGCAGATGCATATCACAGCACTCCCTTAACAATTCCTCATAGAAATATAATAGTGAAGACTGCTCCTCCTGCTTATAAACACATAGTTCTGACTTTACTAATTGAGGAAACAGAGCACCCTCTTTCAGAGGTGCTAGATAATATTGTGCATTTAGGTGACTTAGGGGAATGGGGAAAATATAAATTCCTTCAAGAGAGAAGAGAAAATAGCCAGCAGATTCAAAGTCAGAAAAGAATAAAAAGGAAAGAAATGTTTACTGCTTTGAGAGCAGGGATAGATTATGGAAGAATAGATGGTATTCCAACTAACAAACACTATATAAGATGTACTGGGAAAAGGGACTTAATATTAGACAAAATAGGGAAGTAAGAACTGCCTCTACAAATCCTCCTGAAACATTGTATCCAAGTTTGTCACACCTGCAGGGAGAATAGGAATTTGGCCAAGGCCCAGCTCAGATTAAAGGAGTACACAGATGGGATTACAGACTCCACATCAGTTTAACCATATAATGGAAGAATGGATCAATTCTTATTAATTAATATAATTAACTAATTATAATTCTATAAAATAAATTTATATATAATAAATATATAAATAATGCATAATATAGTATATATTATAATATAATATATAAATAATATGTGATATATTATATGTAATAAATTAATTAATTCTTATTCATTAATATAACCACAACTAGGGCATCAATAGATACTGGGGCAGAGGCCTCCCTTATTTATGGAAACACTGATAAATTTAAACATGGAACTCCTATTACCATCACAGGACTGGGAGGGGCTGAAATACCAGCCAGACAAGTTAAACTAAGGATGACAATTGGGCAATTATCTAAGAAAGAATATACAGTTGTAACTATACCTGTTCCTGAATACGACATTGGCATAGATATATTGAGAGGTACAACTTTAAATTTGCCTGATAGGAGACATTAATTTGCAGTAAAGAAGGTGGAAATTAATGCAATTCTAGTGGATAAAATAAAAATGAATCCAGTCACTTTATTGAACCTTCAGAAGCAATTACTTTAAAGCAGTATCAGGTGGGCAAGGTGGGCAAGATGAAATTACCAATATTATAAAGGAATATGTTGAGGTAGAAGTGTTAGTACCTACAGCTACTCAATGGAATAACCCTGTCTGGCCAGTACAAAAGTCTGGCATGGGGAGATGGGATGGGGATGGGGAGAATGGCAGTGGATTACTGACAATTGAATAAAGTGACTCCCCACCCCCACCCCCACTTATATGCTGCTGTTCCAGATACCGTTACCTTAATAGAAAGGATCCAGAAATATGATGGTACTTGGTATGCAGTTATTGCTTTAGCCAATGCTTTATTTACTATCCCAATAGTTTTTAAACAATGGGACCAGTTTGCTTTCACTTGGCAGGGCAGATACTATACTTTCACCCTCTTGCCACAAGGATATCTGCATAGCCCTACTATTTGTCATAGGATTGTGACTGAGCATTTGGATGAATTAGAACTGTCTGGTATACAGCTTACCCACTACACAGATGATATTATGATACAGGGAAAAATGTAGAAAAAGTAGAGAAGAGTTTAATGCTTTTAATCATGCATATGAAAAGCAAAGAGTAGTAAGTTAACCTCACAAAGTTTCAAGGACCAGCTCAAACAGCAAAATTGTTAGACATTCAACAGAATAAGGGTCTGTGAGAGATTCTCCCACAAGCTCAGCAAAGGATTAGGGATTTTCCTATCCCTACCAATAAGAAAGAGGCTCAAAAGTTTATAGGATTATTTGGATACTGGTGACATCACATACCACATCTAAGGCAGATTCTGAAGCCCTTATATAAGGTTACTAGGAAGAAAGGAAGAAATATTAATTTGATTGGGGACTTGAGCAGAGTAAAGCTTTTGAACAAACCAAGACTGCTATGTAGTTGGTCCTAGATTTATGACCTATACAAAGTGACCTAGTGGAATTACAAATGACTGTACAGGACAATTATACGAACTGAAGTTTATGGCAACAGCAAAGCCAAAATGGGCCCTTAGGAATTTGGTCTAGGAAACTCCCTTCAATTGGAGTTCAATATATCCCTTTTGAAAAGCAGTTCTTAACTGCATGCTGGGCCTTGGTAGAGACAGAACAATTGACTCTGGGCCTTGAAGTAATATTAAGGCCCAGAATCCCAATTATGAGCTGGGTAATGAGTACCCAAGATTCCCACAGAATTGGACATGCACAAAAGGCCAGCATAATTAAATGGAAATGGTACTTTTAAAACAGATCTAAAACAGGCAAAAGTAGAGATTCTGCTTTACATGAATCTATAGCACACATAACTACTGAGGGAAATGATACATCCCCTGAACCAAAGCAATAGTTGCTACAATCTTTGGTAAAATGGCATGAGGAATATGATGGATTAACTGAAGAACAAAAGAAACATTCATAGTTTACTGATGGGACAGCAAAATATATGGACCATAAAAGACATGGGAAAGCCACAGCCTATAACTCATGTACTACTGTGTTTCCCCGATAATAAGACCTATCCCGAAAATAAGCCCTCCCCTTACTGTGTAAGATTCCTCTAAAATAAGCCCTCCCCCAAAAATAAGCCCTATTGAGATTGCTACTGTAGTGAAGCTACACGCTACATTACGGTACCCTCTGTATGCACCGTCCCCCCCGCCGGGTGAAACGCAGGCTGCGCTCTGAGCTGCATCCAATCAGAGCTGCAGCGTGTCATCCTGTTCTTTATTGAATTCATTATTGAATAAAGGTACATTTTTTTGTTCACATTTACCTGTTTATTAAAATTGCTGTCAATGTTCATTAAAATAAGCCCTCCCCTGAAAATAAGCCCTCTGGTGTTTTTCTATCCCAAAAAAATTTAAGACAGTGTCTTATTATCGGGGAAACGCGGTAGGCAGACTTTGGAAAGTGCTAAGACAGGTGGAATTAGTCAATATGCTGAACTTAGGGCAGAACATCAAGCTATTAAAACAGAACAAGGAGGACAGTGTCATATACTTACTGATTCATGGGCTACAGCTAATGGATTAGCTACATGGATGCCCATGTGGAAAAATCAAAAATGGGAAATTCATGGTAAACAAGTCTGGGGGCAAAGAATTATGGAAAGATATATGGGACATGTCTTTAGTTACTAAATTGTCAGTTTTTCACGTCGATGCATAGCACTCACCATGCCAGGATGTGAGTACAATGCACATGCTGATCAGCTAGCAAAGATTGCTACTCAGTGCATTGTCCCTACTCTGAAACCAGCTGATGAACCAATACTAGCAAAATGGGTCCATCAAATGCCCAGTCGTTTAGAGGTCCAAGCCACACACTGGTGGGCACAAGACTGAGGTATTAGTATCTCTCCTTCATTATTAAAATAGGTAGCAGAGGAATGTCATATATGTCCACTGGAAAAGGAATGAACTGTTCCTTGAGTAATAACTGGAGAGAATAGCAAGGGGAAAAGTCCCAGCCCAAATTTGGCAAAAAGATTATGTTGGACCTGTACCCCAAGACAGAGGATGGATATTAATATGTATCTGTGTTGACACCTATTCAGGTGTATTAGTGGCTTGTCCTTATTAAGAAGGTGGCCCAGAAAAATACTTGTAGAACTCCAGAGAGAGAGAGAGAGAAAATGAGCAGGCTTTCACAAATGATATTCTACAGCAAACCACATATTTACAGTAACAACAGACTAAAAGGCACAGAGAATACTAAAGCCCATTGTGATTATTGCTGGTTGCCTTATAAAAGTCATTTAATTCTGTAGAGCAAAATACTAACTTTAGGGATTTCACTTCTTTAACAAAAATGTCTTGTACACATACATTAAACTGTTAAACATTCTCTGAATAAACGAAACAACCAAGATAAGCTTTTCAATAATCATCTATTAATATCAAATGAGGCATAAAACAAGGAAATGTATGCATTATGTCAAACTCAATTAGAAGTTGGGGCCACTGAAATATACATAATATTACCAGCAAGCCACATAGTGACCTAGTTTTTAAATATAATATCTACTTTAATTATCTTATTTCATTATTTATTCCACTTTTTTATTGTTACTTTTTTGTTAAATATTACCCAATTACATTTTAATCTGGTTTGGCAGTATAGTGCAGCCTGTGGGTGGCTCTGTATAGCACCTTTGATAGTGGGAAGCACACTCCATTTAGAGTCAGAAAGACATGGGTTCAAAACTTGCCTCTTATTAGTTGGGTGACTCTGGGCAATTCACCTAACTTCTCTCTGCCTCAGTTTCTTTATCTTTACTTGCAAAATGAGTGAATTAGACTTGACCTCCAAGCCCCTTCCAACTCTATGATTCTATACTCATCAAAGAAATTTGCAATTATCATGGAGAATCTTTAGTGCAAAGTCCAAATGGAAGACAGATTTCCTAGCTATGAATGAATGATCCTGATTGTAAATGACTGTACTGATTACAACAAGCCCCAGAGTATCTTCAATGAGATCCCTAATCACTCAAAAGATTTTATGTTATTGACACAAGAAAAACTAAGTAGATGCCTGTTCTCTGGACATAGCTGGAGGAATAGACCATTGAACCAATCCATCAGAATGTATATCTTGGACAGATGCTACACAGATAGGACATGAATTGGGCCCAGACTGTACAGTGCTTTTAGCCCCAGGCTTCTACCTAAAACAAAAGTTTACTTTAAAAAAATCCAATCATCTTACAAATTATGGAGTACCATAGTCTCCAAAGAATTAAAGCTGAAGGTCACCCAAAAGCAATGGAGAGATACATAGTGGGTGTGAGAAGTCTGTAATATATTTCCAATGAATAGTTACACAGAAGAAACATAAACAGCCTATTGAAATGTATGACCAGAAAAGGTTTAGAAGAGCTCAAAAGCAACAGACTAGTTAGCTTGTTATTCTAATAGCCCCAAAAAGTGATCCCAAGGGCCTCAATTAGGTTGATGGTAGTATGAAGGGAGAAAATGGGGAAATGAGGAGAGGAGAAATCATAGGATTTGTCAAGTGTTTCAAATTTAGCCTCAGGAAGAAAGAAGGTTCAAAGAAAACTCTGAGGTTTTAAGGATGGAAAAGGGAGGCAAATGGTGTCATTAAAAAGTTATGGTGGGGCAATTTGGTGGCACAGTGAATGGAGCACTGGCCCTGGAGTCAGGAGGACCTAAGTTCAAATCCGACCTCAGACACTTGACACACTTATTAGTTGTGTGACCTTGGGCAAGTCACTTGACCCCAATTGCCTTGCTTTCTGCCCTCCAAAAAAAAGTTAGGGAAGCTGGAAAGAGGAACAGATTTGGAGGGAAGATAAGGTATTTGACTTTTGTGACATTGGACCAATGTTTCTGTGAGGTATTCACATACTGAGACTGGAGTTGGTGGGGGGAGGTAGAAATTAAATCTGTATCTGTAAATATGAAAATCATCTACTAAGGGTGCTTAATAAGTCCTTTGCTACTGGGAGATCATCAAGGGAGGAGATGAAGCAAAGAGGATAGGCCGCAAAGGGAGGACTTTAAATAAAGTAGCAGAGCCATAAACCAGACTGCAAGAAGTTGAATATTAAGATAAGGAAGTTGAAGCAGTAAGTATAGACTATAAAGTCCAGGGGTGTGGAATCCACAGCCTTAAAGCCATATGTGACTCTCTGGATTTTTAAGAGTGGTCCTTTGACTCAATCCAAACCTTACTCAACAAATCTCCTTAATAAATGAAATTTTTCTGTAAAACTTGGACTCAAGTCAAAAGGACACACCCAAGGACCTAGAAGGCCACATGTAACCTCTTTCATGGAATTCAGCAGATAAGTAGAAAAGAGATATGGGATGATAGTTGGAAAAGAAGGCACAATCCAGGAAATGGTTTTTGTTTGATTTAAAGATGGGGGAGATCTGAGCATATTTTTAAGGCACAGAGGAATGACCTATAGATAGAGAGAGAATGAAGATGAAAAAGAGAAGAGATGGGAGGGATGGAATGGGAACTGAGGCACGAGGAAGGGTTAGCATTGACAAGAAGGGATCAGCTCACTGTTTGAGGATGAAGTAAAATAGGAAAGAATATTGGAGGGTAAAGGGGTTTTGAGGAGTAGAGAAGAGTAGATGTGATTGGTCTAAGTTTTCTTTGTAAAGTAGGAGGCAAGGTCATCTGCTGGGAGACAGTCAATGAGGCAATACTGGAGACTTGAAAAGAAAAGGGGTAAGATTTGGAATAGGGATTGTGTCAGAGTCAAATTTCCTTATGATATACTCAATCTGGAGACAAAGGAACAGGGTCCTGCAATGGGAATGTAAATTTTTAAGATCTTCCCTGCCCCTAGGCTTAAGTGCTCCTGGAGCCTGCGTTTTGGGGAGTGGGTCAAGAAGGTTGTTACATTCTCTGAGCCAGGAGAAGGCTATATAAACCCTGATGTGAGACTTTGTTTTGGGGCTCACTTTGAGAAGTGTTATGTGATTTGATCAGATGAGGCTCTGGGAAGCTGTTGAGAGCCCCCTGGCTTTGAAAAACCCAGATGTTGATGTTTCCCCCTCTGGTAACTGTGATTTGGTATGGATGTAATGATTGGACAGTTTGGAAACCTGTCTGCTTGATCTGTTTCTGTCTTGATAATTCTGTCTGTATTCTCTGAAGTTCAGGGTGCTGACCTTTTTCCCCTGAACTAGGTAAACGATATATGTTTGACTGATTAAAGTAAGCTTGTTAGCCCATTTTGAGTTGCTTTCCTTTAGCAAAGCAGATCTAAGAACGTGTTTTGGCAACTACCCTGGGGATGCTGGGGTGCTTGCCACTACAGGTCCACATCTCAGCATTACCAGCTACTACTCTAACTTGGGCAAATAACTTAACCTTTCTTAGCCTCACTTTCATTCTCTGTAAAATGAGGGGGCTGCATTAGATAACCTTCAAGGTCCCTTCCAACACTATGCCTGAGTTTCTATGATCTTTCCATTTCTGTAAAGCAGTGAGGGCCCAGATGGTTAGATAAAATGAATTTGTTTTATGTCTTCCTCCAACAAGGTTCAGTAGCTCTAAAGAATTTTCACCCAGAAATGAAACTTAGCAGGTCATGAACAGTATAAAGACAAGTGAACAAGAGATTCAAGAGGGGAAAGCGGTGCCTTGTGGAAGTGGCTAATAACAGGGTTAAGACTATGAGGCCTGAACAGTGTGATAGTAGTGATGAGCTGAGACATCCAGGAGGAATGGAGGGACCCAAAAATCACTGTAAGACTGAAGAGCAGGTTTAAGAACAGAAAAGCAGTGAAAGGGATAATAGAATCAAAGTGAGGAATTTCTGCATCTGATATATTTGGAGTGATGTTTTGGGTAATGGTGGGTTAGTACCACATCAGAAGGTGACTGAGGTCGAGTAAAGGTAGAAGTCATGGAAACTGAGGAAGTCTGATGAAGCCAGAGCATTTGAAGGAACATCAACATGGAGACTGAAGCCACCAAGAACGAAGGCAAGAGTTGGGACAAGAAAGGTTATGAGATGACAAGTTGTTATTCATCCTTCTTTTTTGAAGGGAACCAATGACATTACAGGATGATGTCTTGACTTGTTTGCATGAATTGGGTTTTAGGGAAGCAGAGATGCACAGAGTCATCAGCCTCTCTCTTTCAAAGTCATCAAAGTCCGGTGGTAGTCAGGATGACTGGAAATTACCCAGGATGCAGCAGATAACCTTGGTGCTTTCAATGTATGACCAAACTCTCAGCACTCCACAGCACTCTTCAGCCTCCTCCATGGCCATTGGAACAAATTGTTCTTGTCTGCCCATTCCACCTGGGGAAGTCTTCACATACTTGGGGTAGACATTTACCCACCTCAAGTACTGAAGGAGAGAGAATGACTTACAGGTCAGAAGATTACAGAAACAGAAATCTAGGCAAGCTGGTGAGTGAGTGAATGAATGAATGAGTAAGTGAATACATGAAAAATCACTAAGTTCTCACTATGTGCCAGGCACTTTGCTAAGTGTTGGAGATACAAATTCAAAGATGGTTCCTGCTCTTAAAGAATTTACATTCTAATAGGCAAAGACAATGGGAAATGATGATTTGGCCTGGGAAGTCACAGGAATGGTGACTGGAGTCATAGGATAATTGATCAACATTTCCTATCCAGTTATGGAAAGTATCGATTAGATTATTACTTAGAGAATGAGAGGTAGAAAAGTATTGAGCACTGAATGAAGACCACAGGAGAACAGCATAGTGTTTCTGGGTCTGGCTTAAATAAGGAAAATTCTCAACCATCAGGAATCTGGGGACATAACGTGGGAACCAGAGCACAGGGCTGGAGGTGGAGGCTGGAACAATGATTTGAAGATGGCTGGAGAGCAGTGAACTGCAAAGGAGGAAAGATTGCTGAGTGAGGCTGGCAGAAGGAGTGTCTGGAAGAGGCAATGGGGTTGGCATGAGAGAAGATAAAATCGACACTGGAGAATGTAGCAAGGGAGATGGTATTTTCAGGAGGAAAACAAGTTGTCTTTGAATGCAAAAAAAAAAAAATAATGTTAGAGGAAGAGGTTTAGGGTGGTTCCAAAGAACACAGTGGAAGGGGAAGACAGAATTGGGATAGTTGGGCCTAAACTGAACAGGAATGAGAGGTAGCCGAGGAAAGGGCTTTTTCTCTTTGTCAGCTAGGTGGCACAATGGACAGAGTACTGGATCTGAAGTAAGGAAGACCTGAGTTTAAATCTTGCTCAGATATTTAATAGCTGTGTGACCCTGGGCAAGTTACTTAACTTCTCCCTCAGTTTCCTCAACTATAAAATGGCAATAATAACGGCACTTACTTCCCAGGATTGTAGTGAGGATCAAGGTATTTGTAAAGCACTAAACACAGTGCCTGCCACATAGTAAATGCTTACTCTTTTCCTTCCCCATTTCCTTTTCCTCTAGACTAATAATAATACTGAATCATGGGGTTTTGAGGAATGAGAGGTAAGCATTGCATAATCCTAGGATCATAGATTTAGAACTGTAAGAGACTATAGACCACTGAGTCCAACCCCTTCAATGCACTAAAGAAGAAACTGAGTGGTGAGGTGAAGTCACTTACCCAAAGTCACACAGCTAGTAAGGGTCTGGATGGGATTCTGGCTCCAAGTCAAGCATTCTATCTCCTATGTCACATTGCTAGTTTATAAAACATCTCTGTAGATCTCCACTCATTTGAGGACATTCATTCCCCTATCCCCAAGCTGCCTGTTATCAGGTGAAGGCTGACATTTATGGTGGTCCAAACGTCCTGAGCTGATGGAGACCTCTACATATCTCACTTGTTTGCAGTGAGTGAAAGTTTATGCCTGTCAGGAGGGGTTTTATCATTATTTTTTTTCAATTATCAAGCATTTATTTTTCTCTCTTTACAACCTTTTCCTTCTCTGCTGCTTAAAAATATCTTGCAGTAAATCTGTATAATCAAGCAAAACAAATTGCTGTATTGGTCGTGTCCAGAAATGTGTTATCTTACTCCAAATAATAAGACCAATACCTCTCTTTAGCTTGCTTCATCATTTGTCCTATGGAATCATAGTTGACCACTGAGCCAAACAAAGTTCTTAAGTCTTTTAAGGTTGTCTTTACATTGTTATTATATATTATTAAGTTGTTCTGGTTCTGCTCAATTCTTTCTGCATCAGTTCATACAAGTCTTCCAGATTTCTCTCAAACCATCCTTTTTATAATTTCTAACAGAACACTAGTATTTGTTAAGAAGGTCTTATAATGAAAGAAACCTCTGTTGTTTATTGACCTTGGTTAGGTTCATAACAGAAAAGAAATGTAAAAGGTTCTTTATATCCCATTTCCCAGTTGAAGCTCCCCTTGACTGATTGCAGGAAAGGGCCTAGATTTGTGGGACCTGAGCTTCAAGGATCTGAGGTTAAAGAAACAGCACTGACTGAACTCAGAGGGCCTGATTTCAAATTCAGCCTCTGATGGTTACTAGCAGTGTGACCCCAGGCAAGTCTTTTCACAAACATCAATCTTCATTTCCTTGTTAGTAAAATGAGCATATTGGACTATATGTCCTCTGAAGTTCCTTCTAGCTCTAGATTTATGGGCCCATCAATGGAAGGAAAGGAGAGTAGGAAGGAAGGAAGGAAGGAAGGAAGGAAGGAAGGAAGGAAGGAAGGAAGGAAGGAAAATCAATCAACAAACATTAAGTGCTAACTCTGTGCTAGGCACTATGCTAGGTCCTGGGAATACAATCATCTTAACACAACACCATATAGACTTTCCAAATGGTGTATTTCCCTTGTGGTTTGTGTGAACTCTGGTTTACACTCAACAACCATGTATACCCTGGGCAGCTATCACATTCAATAAGACCACCAAGATGGCCAAAAATAAGGTAGAATTGTTAAGAGAAAATGTCAAGAGACAGGAGTTTCAGGTCCTATTTCCAGTTCATATGTTGGTACATTGACCAAATCATCCAATCTCCTCTGTCTACACTCTCTCTTTGTAGGGATTCTGCCAGCTTCTGGATTAAATTATAATCTCTCTACTGATGAGTTCCAAATTACATTTCCCGTCTTCATCTTTCTCTTTCATTTTAGTCTCAGATCTCCAGCTGTCTACTGAATATGCCTATCTAGATGTCCCAGCGGTTTTACACTCAACATGCCCAAAACAGAACTCATGGCCTTCCCATCCCTCTCCCAGCTTCCCTATTTTTGCAAAGGTCCCCATCATTTTTTCAATCACTCAGGCACAAACTTAGAGTCTTCCTAGACTCATTCCACCCTCATGTCCAATCAGTTGACAAGTCTTCCAGATTCTCTCTCAACATCTGTTCCCCTTTCTTCACTCGCACCCCAATCACAATAGTCCAAGCTCATATCACCTTTCATCCCTCATTGGTCTCACTGCTTCCAGTCTCTTCTATCTACAATCCATCTACCACACATCTGCCAAATCGATCTTCTTATATCATGGCTCTGATGCAGAAACATACCTGAAGTCGCCTCCCATGGCCTTCAGTTTAAAATACAAACTCCTCCATTTGCTAATTAAAGTCTTTCATATTTTGGTTCCAGCTAATCTTATCAACACAGTACATGTTATTGACGCTCATACACTCTAAGCTCCAACAAAACTGGCCCGCTTGTTTCCCATGCATGGCATTCCATCCCCTGCCACCATGTTTTTCACAAACCACCTCCATAATCCTCTCCCTCCTCACCTCTGCATTTTGAAATATCTAGATCCCTTCAGGGTTCAGCTTGGATATCATCTGCTTCAAGAGACTTTTCTTCATTCTCCCAGTTATTAACAGAATAGAATAGAAGCTCCTTGAGAGCAGAAAATATTTCATGTATCGTATTTGTATCCCCAGGACCTAGCATAGAGACAGTTACAGAGTTGTCATTTAATGTTTGTTGATTGATTAACTTTAGTTCTAGTAGTGTAAAGTTGCTCTTTCCTCCCTCCTTCCTTCCCTCTCTTCCTTCCTTCCTTCTTTTCTTTCTTCCTTCTGCTCTCCTTCCCTTCCTTTTTCTTTCTTCTTTCCTTTCCTCCTTCTTTCATTCCTTTCTTTTTTCCCTATTTCTTATTTTTTTTGGTTTTCATTCATGTGTGGAATCCAGAAAGAAATTTCCTCCAAAATTGTGGATAAACAACTCCTCTGTAATGTATAAGTTTAGATAATCGTTTGATGACACTGAAGGGTTAAGTGAATTGCCCAGAACCACCCAGCTTGAATGTGGCAGAGATGGATGGAACTTGGACCCATTATCTTCTGAGTTCCCTCCTCTCTGAGCACTGCTCCATACTGTCTCTTTAAGCTACAAGGAAAAAATTTCTCAAAAGACTTTTGCATTTTTGATGTCCTGGTAGAACTGCAAACATAAAGGATCTCTCTTTGACAATCTGTTGAGTGCTGGCTTCATCACCCAGAGAAGCTTGTCAACAGTTCTTGTGGGAGTTATTCAGGAAAGTTTTTCAAGGGACTCATAGCAAAACCTCTATGATACAAAATGTAACTCGGGGGAGGAGGGCATTCAGATGTTTTGCTTTCAAGCTGTCTGAGGCAATGGAAATCCAGAGTAGGTGATGTTGGGGCATGACCCTGGACAGCTCAGTCAGAATGAAAGTACACAGCTAATAAAAAAGCACCTTATCTCTCAGTGCTCTGACCCTGAAAAAGCTAGACTTGGAGTTTGAGAAAGTCTGGGCCATGATTATATGAAGATTTTTTTCTAGTGGCCCCAAGAAATAACAACCCTCCAAATAAACACTCATTGAGTGCCTATTATATGCTGAACACTGTTTTAGATCACAGATGTTTTAGCTCTAGAACTGGATGAGACCTCAAGGGTCATTTCATACAACCCCCTTATTTTAAAAGCCCTGAGATAAAGCCCTGAGAGGTTAAGTGATGCACCCATGACACCAAAGCAGAGAGAGAAGCTTGAAGCAGTAGGGGAAGGCAGGCTTTATAAGAGAGGTATGACAGTAATGGGGCATAGGAGTGATAGTTTGAGGCTGGGTGAGGGAGTGAAGACCAGCTGAAGAAGAAGGGAAAGAATAAGCATTAATAACCTATTGTTTTGTAGTATAAGACACTACAGAAAGCACATTACAATTATTATCTCATTTGATCCACATAACAACCCTGGGAGGTAGGTTATTATTATTTATTATTATTATATGTTATATAATATATATTATATTATTATTATTATCCTCATTTTACAGTTGAGGAAACTGAGGAAGGCAGCATTTAAGTGACTTGCCCAGGGTCACATAACTAGTAAGTATCTGAGCCAGGATTTAAATTCAGATCATCTAGACTCCAAGTCCACAGCTCTATACAGAACCTAGCTGCCTTAGGGATCTGTGCTTGGCCCTATGCTATTGAATAGTTTTACAAATGATGGATAAAGACATGGATGGCATGTTTGTCAAATTTAGAAATGACACAAAGCTAGGATGGAAACTAAAATTACTCATGGTAGAATAGTGATACAAAAAGTTAGTATGGGGAACTTTCTTTATTAATATAGGTTGCAACCAGGCTATGATTTAGTAGATCAGTCCTAGGGATTTGCCTCAGGGTTGGGCCTTTTGTCAGTGATGAGATTGTAATTTAGGCCTCCTAGACTGCAATCCCAGTACTCAGTCTACTTTGCTGGACTACATATTCACTCCATGGGTATGTGTCTGTCTGTCTGTTTGTATTTGGGGGTGGGGCAAGATAGGAAACAAGATGGAAAACCCTCATGAATAATTACAGTCATCTCCTTTTAGTTTTTCTCCCTCATCTTCCCCCAAAATGTTGGTAGATAGTTTTCACAGCCAGTCACACATACAGATCTAGCTTCATTGAAACCTGGGAGCCTTGAGAGAGCAGAGAGATAGTCCTGGAAAACTCCAGACATACTATCCTCTTTATTCCTTCTCAGGAAGGTTTTAGCTGGGGTACCTTTCTGGCAATTACTTGACCTGGGGTCATTAGCAGATTTGTCTCTAATCCCCTACTTCAAGGTCAATAATCCCATTTAGCACTTTCAGTTAAAGTGGGCAGATTTTTTTTTTTTGAGAGAGGAAAAAAGGGTAAAGGTGGGAAGGTCACTACAGGAAGGGTGGTACATAATGTGGGTACAGGCATCCCTGGGAAGACTTCTGGCTGATGGCTTTGTTTGGAGGCTGACAGCAGATGGAAGAAGGAAGATTGCCTAGGAATCTCTGCAGGTGATGCATAGAGCACTTGGGAATGCTGCCTACCTCCTAACACTAGCAGGAATGGATGTCAAATGATTGATATCTTGCCATTGCCCTTCCCAGTCCCTGAAGAAGACCTATACAGACTGTCCCAAAACTCTTAGGGCAGTTTTCTGAAGCTACTGAAGCTTAAAACTGCCCTGAGACATTTGGAATACCCTGTAGAGTTCAGGGTTTGGAAGGGAGAAAGGGATGTTCATTTTCACTTTGCCATGCATCTCAATACCAGTATTACTCCCAATGCCAAGCATACGGTCTCTTCCCCCTTACTTTATCCTTCCAGTAAATTCTGGCCTGCTCTTCAATTAGCAGGGATGGGTAAGCAGAGATCTCTAAGCATATTGCTGGATCTAGGATCAGTCTCATGGTTCATACTGATCTGCTTGCTTTCTTGGTTATTGCTGGCAGGAAGGACTAAATAGGAGAACTCAGCATGGGCAGAGGGCAATGATATGACACAGAAGAAAGAATCCTGGATTTGGAGTCAAAAGATGTGTTCAAATACTTTCTTAACAATTTAATAATAGTGTGACTTTGGGCAAGTCACCAGTCAGCCTTATTCCTAAAATGAGTGGGTTGGACAAGTGAAGGGAGGTCATAGGGCGCCCTGACTGGAAAATGCTGCATTTGGAGTTAGAGGAGAAGCCGGGTTAGAGTCCTGCTCTTTGCAGCCAAAACTGCTTAGGCAGCTGGTGGCGCAGTGGGCAGAGTGCTTAGACCTGGAGTCAGGAAGTCCTGAATTCAAATCCAGCCTTAGACACTAGCTGCGTGACCCCAAGCAAGTCATTGAACCACTGTTTGCCTGTTTCCTCAACCATAGAAAGGAGATAATGAGAACACTTTTCTCCCAGGTTGTGAGAACCAAATGAGACAATGTTTGAAAAATATTTAGCCCCATGCCTGTCACATAGTAGATGCTTAAAAAAAAAAAATGCTGGCTTGCGTCCTTTAGACGTCAGTGGCAGGCAACAGCAGCACATTTCAACATATTCACCATGCCCTAAAGCTTGACCATCTCTAATGCCATCCTCCTTCTCTGACCCAGGAAACACTCTGGAAGCTGTTTGTCCCCCTCATGTGATTTCCAGTCACATCCGTGATACTGAAACCAGTACTGGTTTACCAAAGGCTGGCTGTGCAGTCTGGTGTCCCTAATTAGGCTTTACCACAGCAGGGAGGAAGAACAGCTTCTCAAGCCCGGCATGTGACTTGCTCATGCCCTGAATGGGGAGGACTGACAATAAGCTTTGAGGACGCTTTCCTGAGCAAATGAGCCCATCGAGTTGTATTTGTGGCAGCAGTGAATTCTCTCCAAACCACCCCCTCCTCCCCACATCGGTCTTTTGGAAACACGCACACTCTGTATGGCCAGAGTAAAACTTCAGTCAAAGAAGTGTCTACTGATTCCTTCCAAGCCATCATTAAGGGGGAGGTTCATTTACCACTCTAGAGCCTGGCATAATCAATCATATCACAGAGCAGTCCTCGGGGTCATTATACATCTAGCTCAGCACTGATGTTGTTCATCAACAGAATTTCTTTTTGTCTCAAATTTCTGATCACAGACTATCTCCTTTTTTGGAGTGGATATGCCCTGCCAATTTATTTCTTCCCAGTTCAGCTAAATGCTGCGCATCATAGCTATGTGCTTGGGTAAAGGTAGAAAGACTCTCCCAGTAGAGCACAGCAGAAAGAAGGCTGGATATGACACTGGAAGACCCAGGTTCAAACCCCAGCTCTGCCACTTGCAAAGTATATTAACTTATGGCACCCCATCTAACTTCTATGGACCTCAGTTTCATCATCTGTGTAAAGGTGAGCTCAAAGTTCTATTAGAGCTGATACGAAAGGCCAGACATAGGACTAGAGATGTTGAAAAGATAAATGATCTTTATTATAGTCTCAGCTTTGTCTCTGCCTGTCCCCTACCCACTTATCTACAAGAGAAAAGGAGAAAAGATTTGGAATTGAGAAAACTTGGGAACCCTGAAACCCAGAGCTATCTGGTAGTTGCTGGGTTAAAAGTCCACACATGAGTAATGATGAGGCACAGCACAGCCTTCAGAGATCAAAGCCGGGAGGAATATGGAATGCTTACCAAAGTTAGACTGGAGTCTCCAAAAGACAGACCCAATCCCCTGTACTAGAAAGTTTAGTACAAAGAAATATTAAGCCTGAAAGCATTAGGTATCTGGTTAGTATACTGCAATGTGTCCTACTGAACTGATCACATGGGACAAATAGTTTTCTGCTAGAGGTGAAATAGCTTCTAACCAAGACTCTGTAAAGAAACAGGACATTCCTTAAAAATAAAAGAGAGAAAGGTGATTCCTCCCTACTTTTTTCTTTCTGGAGTGCAGTTGGGGTTAAATGACTTGCCCAAGGTCACACAACTAGTAAGTGTTAAGTGTCTGAGGCTGGATTTGAACTCAGGTCTTCCTGACTCTAGGGCTGGTGCTCTACTCACTGCACCACCTAGCCGCCCCCTCCCTACCTTTTTCTAATCCTATGGCTGAGACAATCTTGGCTGCTGTCCTAAACACACACGCGCGCATGCACACACACACACACCCTTTGAACTAAAAGACCATGGCACTCTCCTCATGGGAAAGAGATAGCACCATGGCAAAGGGGTTCAGTCAAAGCCATGTGACCATCAGACCTACTCCTGACAGCATTTGATGAAGGTGACACTTTCAACAGAAGAGCAATCGGCAGAGCAATATCCAGTAAGTGTCTGGCCAAGACTATGTGTCCAGCAAAGACCAAAGGAGAAGAGCCAGGAGCGACTCAGAGGAATCCCTAGAAGACATCAGCAGCTCTCTAGTAACAGATATGAGTTATCCCTTCCTATTTGTGCCCTGGACACACATTTTCCCCCATGTGTGCCCCTCCATGCAAACACCCCGACTTCATGTGTTGCCTAGATCCCTACATGTGTCCACTCTCCCCACTGAGTATGCGTACATTTGTGGAAGGATGTGCCTCGGTTTATGGGGAAAATATTTTATTGCTCCTTTTCTTGCTATGCTATTTCACTGGCTGACTACTAAAAGTAAACACATTGGTGAATGCATGTGAATTGTGGTTTAGTGAAGCTGGGGGCTTCTCCTCCAGTGACCCCCGGTCAGTCGCATGAGAGGGAAAGTCTTTCTAAGCACTACATCTGTAAAATGAAGGGGTTCAAATAGCTAACCTCTAAGGTCCCTTCTAGCTCAAAGTATAAAATGATCCTGTGATCCCTGGGGTTTGGAATGGCATTTTCCTTCCCCAGAGAAGGGATTCTCTGTACAAGCTAAGTTGGCAGCATTCTAGTTTGCTTGAGGTTGGCACATAGGCCATCAGAAATCATCTGAATACCAACCTGCCAAGCTAAGGCAGTCCTGTGGCTAAGGGATTTATTGCTAACAGAAGAAAGAAAAGAGAAGCTAGTTCCTTAACCCTGAGATGCCAGCAATAAAGTAAGCAGACATTCAGTGGGAGAGTCTGGGTCACTGCCCCCATCAATCTGCCGCTTGATTCCTCCTGCCTGTGTTCTTGCCTGCTCTCTGGGACTGGGCAGCACAACGTCTTCTGCTACCAGGAACAGGTGCCAAATTTGGGTGTGGAATTTCCCAACCCAGCCTTGGGGTCTAATGCTGCCATGGCAGCAGGGAAAGGGAATCACCACTCAGCTGCAGCTTCAGTAAAGGGAGAGAGGCCCCTCTTGGCTTCAGCTTTCTCAGAGACTAGGCCATCCATCTCCTGGGAAATGGAACCTTCTACTACAGCCCTGAAGGGAAACTCTATGGTGGGTGACCCAGCGCCCCAAGCTGCTGCTGCTCTTTTGGTTGTGGGAACTGCTTGGAATCCTTCCCAAATGCTTTCTGCCCTGATCCTGTAGCTCTGATCATGAGCTGCATCTGTAATGAATCCAATAAGTAACCAGAATGATAGGACTGGGAAAGGGCCAAGTAAGTTGCCGGATGTTCTTGTTCCCAAATGGCCATTATTGCTGAACATTGGTTCCACACTCTAAGCTTGGGGAAGTATCCTGAACAGTGGCTCTGACGCAGAAACAGATTTTATAGCATTAATTTAGATACAAGCTATGCCCCTAAAAGCACTGGTGGGCTCCTTACAAGACGGAGGTTTCACATCAGTTGCCAGAGTCCTTGGAGGTCATTGCACTGCTCATCATAACTCTGACTTCACTGATGACAGCAGATGCTTCCTGGCTGGAGACTGGTCATATGGCTCATTCTCTTCCGTCCCCCTCTATTCTTTTCCCTTCTCAGCTTCTTTCTACTACAGAAGATTACTGAATCTGGGATTTCAGGTCCCTCAAGAAAAGAATCACTTTTAAAAATCTTTAAATATCTTTCCTCTCCTCTCTTTTTTCCTTCCCCTAACCACTCCCCTTCTTTTTTCCTCTCTCTCTATCTCCTCCCCTCCCCTCCTTTTCCTTTACTCTCTTTTCTTCTCTCTTCTCCCCTCCCTTTCTCCTCCCCCCTCCCTTTTTCCTCCCTTCCCCTCCTTTCTCCTTTCCTCTTCTCTCTTCTCCTCTCCTTTCCTCTTCTCTTTCCTCTCCTTCTCCTCCTTTCTCCTAGGGTTCATAGGATGGTATCAGAAGAGAGGGCATCCCTCAGGGTCTGGACCTCTCTCCCACAGAGATTTAGAAAGAATGATGGGTCTTTGGGAGGGGAAGCAACACAGCCCTTTGGGATGTCACTCTGGGAACAGTTTCTCAATGCACAGGCTTGTGGAGGACTGTGAGGCAAGATACAAGGATGATGATTGCCATGAGCTTCCCCCCCCCCCCGCATGTGAGGAAGGACCCCCTACAGATTATGTTAGAGCCCTGGGGCAAAACTTTTCAGTCCACAGTTATCATAGCTCTGTTAGCAATCAGGTACCTGAGATAGCAATGATACAAAGTAAGAAATTTAAGAAACGACAATATTTTAATGTGAAAACAAGACTACACTGAGAAATATGTCAGCCTTCCTGGAGTCAGCCTTCCTGGATAATTTTGGGTGACTCATTGCCTGGGTCTTAGGCAACACAAGGCAATACACATTTAAGTGTTTACTATATGTCTGGCCCAAGCTAAGCACCGAGGCTATAAATGGAAAACAGTCCTTGTCCTTGAGTTTACATTCTAATGGGAAAAGGTAAAACTCAAAAGGGAGCTGATTAGGTGGTATGTGGGATGAAGGTACTAGATGGAGCCATAATGTTAAAGTCTGGAAAGTCAGCACAGCTGGGAGAGGAATGAAGGTTGGCCAACATGGGCCCCTCTCTAAAATTGAGGTCCCAGCTATATGCCTAAAGGGCTATAAAAATGTGCATATCCTTTGACCCAGCAATACCACTTCTAGAACTATATCCCAAAGAGATCATACAAATGGGGAAATAACCGACATGTACAAAAATATTTATAGCAGCTCTTTTTGTGGTGGCCAAGAACTGGAAATTGAAGGGATGCCCATCAATTGGGGAATGGCTGAACAAGTTGTGGTATATTAATATCATGGAATACTATTGTGCTATAACAAATGATGAACATGCAGACTTCAGAAAATCCTGGAAAGACTTATATGAACTGATGCTGAGTGAAGTGAGCAGAACCAGGAGAACATTGTTCACAGAAACAGCCACAGTGTGAATGATTGCTTTTGATAGACTTAGCCCTTCTCAGCAATGCAAGGACCTAAAACAATTCCAAAGGACTCATGATGGTAAATGCCATCCACATCCAGAAAAAGAACTATGAAGTTGGAATGCATAGTGAAGCAGACTATTTTCTTTTTTTGTTTTGTTTCGTTTTGTTTTCTTTCTCATGGTCTTTCCCATTCATTATAATTCTTCTATGCAACATGACTAGCATGAAAATGTGTTTTAATAGGAAAAAAATAAAATAAAATGGAAGTCTCAGAATGAATTCACCAATGGGACAAGGGGGCTGGCAAGGCTGATGGGTACTTCAAGATGAGCAGGCTGTGGTGCCTTGGGAAGTTCTAGGAGGGGGCTACAGCAGAGGCAGGTGTTGAAATCCAAAGTTTTCTTCATCTATAAAATGAGAAGGTTGGACTCAGTGGTCTTTGAAGATCCTTATAACACTATGTTTATGGTCTCATGGGCCTTCCCTTTAGGGATAAAACTACAAGTAGATTTAAAGATTATTTATTCCAACTCTCATTTTATAGAGGAAGAAACTGAGTTTCAAAAAAAAAAGTTAAATGATGATACATTTGAATTGAATGATGAAAACATGAATTTCCTGAAGTCACAGAGCTGAGCTAGGATTTAAACCCAGGTGCTTTGACTCCATATTTTGTGCTCTACCTTGGAGAAGTAGCCCATCCTATCCACTACTGCCAGAATTAGCTTACTAAAACACCACTGTGGTCATGTTGCTTCTCTGATCAAAAACATTTTTTACTTTCTTTCCCCTTCCCTTTACTTTTTCTGTATTGTACATTCCCCAGGCCAGGCGTGAAAGAGTGGTCTGATCCATTTTTAATCTGGGCGAGCCTCACCATTCCTGAGGGCTCACCTTACACCCCAAGTTAAGAATATCTGAACTAGATGGTCCCTTTCAGCTCTGGATCTATGATCCTATGCCTTACTTGGCCATACCAACCCATCTCTTATTAATATTTATGAGCAGGACTAATGTCATAGAGAGAGTGAAGAATAATCAGTGGAGAGCTTGGTATCTTCATGATGTCAAGAAAATGGAGGGAAGACCACATCCTGCTGGTGAACTTATGGGAGGATATGGACAGAGTCACTCAGAGAAGGTGTGGATGGGTTGCATTCATTGTGGATGGGAATTCACACATTGATGAGATCACAACTCACCTGTTTTCACCTCTCTAAAGTCTCATTCTCCTCATTTGTAAGAAAAAAGGATTTGGATAAGATGACTTCTGAACTCCCTTCTACCATTAAATGTTTGTTTACCATGCATTCTATTGTGATTCAATGTAGTACATACTTATGTCTTGTCCTCTTAGCGTGGTTGTAAATTCTCTGAGCGCAAGGTCTCTCTTTTACGTGCTTTTATCTTTATTTCCCTAAATCCCATTCCCATTTTCAGTCGTTTCAACTGTGTCCGTTTGTGACCCCATTTGGGGGTTTTCTTGGCAAAGATACTGAATTAGTTTGCCTTTTTTTTCTTCAGCTCATTTTACTGAGGAAACTGAGGCAAACAGGGTCAAGTGACTTAATGAGGTTTGCACGCTGAGGCCATATTTGAACTCACAAAGATATGAGTCTTCCTGACTCCAGGTCCAGCACTCTATCTGCTGTGCCACCTAACTGCCCTCCCTAACAAAGCTCCTCCCAGATACAATAGTAAGCACTCAGCCCATGCCTGACGTCTCTGATGTACACCTCAGATTTCCATCCCTAAGGAGAAAAGAACTAATGTCAGGGTGGAGTCCTGAATGAATAATTCAAGAGAAAACAGAAAAGGTTGGAAAATGTAATGAAAGCCTGGGAGAGGTGGGGAAGGCTATAGGATCTCCAAATACAGTCTAGAAGCCAGAAACACAGGCTGGAGCCTATAGGAGCTACTGGCCTATCGAAAATCAATCCCAGGCACTCTTCTGCTTGCTAAGAAGACAAAGACAAAAATGGAACAATCTCTGCCTTCAAGGAACTTATATTTCAGCAGAATTTACAAAATACACATAATTTAGTATATGCAAAAGAAAGACAAACAAGGTAAGTTGGTTTTTTTTTGGGGGGGGGGACACTAGACATGAGGTGAGGGGACGGGAGATCAGGGATGGCTTCAAGTAGGAATCAATCAATCAACATTTATTAAGTGCCTACTATGTGCCCAGGTACTGTGCTAAGTGCTGGGGATGCCAAAAGAGAGAAAAGATAGTCCTTGGCTTCAAGGGGCTCATAATCTGAATTTTAAAGCAAATCAGGGATTCTAAGGGGAGAGAAAGGATAGAGTTCATTCGCCTCAGTCAGGTAGAATCTCAGTACAAAGATTCAGAAATGGGGCATGGATTGACCCATATGGGAAGAACACAAGAAGGGCAATAGTGATGGAAAAGGAAGGATAAGAATTCTGAGCTGAAACTCTTCCGCCTGTCTGTGCTCTGGGGACTTTAGAGCATCAACTTGACTTGAACCAGTCTTTTTTTTTTTTTTTTTTTTTTACCACATTTCTTCTACTATGCTTCTCTCAAGCCAAACTGAGGCCACAAGGGGTTCATGTCTATAAGGTGCAGAACAGAACAGAATATTGTGCTCTGGAACAGAAGGGCCATGCTATCAGACAATCAGTGTTTTGTGAAAGCTCTGTCAAAGGAAGGAAGGAAAGAAGGGAGGGAGGGACAGAAGGAGGAAGGAAGGAAGGAAGGAAGCAAGGAAGGAAGGAAGGAAGGAAGGAAGGAAGGA
>NW_027186546.1:5450729-5502031 GCF_028583685.1 Petaurus breviceps papuanus
GAAGGAAGGAAGGAAGGAAGGAAGGAAGGAAGGAAGGAAGGAAGGATACAAGTATTAAGTTTTTATTGTTGGTTTGTTGAGATGTGTATAACTCTTTGTGACCCCATGGATTATCCTATCCGTGGGGTTTTCTTAACAAAGATACTAGATGATTTGTCCTCTCCATCTCTAATGGATAAAGGTGAACAGAGTTTAAGGGACTTACCCAGGCTCACACACACAGCTAGTAAGTGTCCAAGGCTAGATCTGAATTCAAGCCTTCCTGACTCTAGGTCCAGGGCTCTATCCCCTGAGTCACCTAGCTGCCCCTAGTAAGTGCCTACAAACTGCTAATCATTGTGCTAAGCACTTCATAGATATTACCTAATTTGGTTCTCACAAAAACTCTGTGAGGTCGGTGCTATTATGATCCCCATTTCATAGCTGAAGAAGCTAAGGAAGCAGAGGCAGCCCTGTGTCACACAGCTAGAAAGTATCTGACGTTGGATTTGAACTCAAGTCTTTCTAAATCCAGGCCCAGAGTTGTATCCACTGTGTTACCTACCTATGTCAAAAGGGTTAGCAGATCTACCAGCTCTGGGTTTTGGAGTTTGTTAGGGCAACCAAAGAACTCCGCTCTTTAGAGAAGAGATTGCTGTGGACACATCACTCCTTTTTGATAATAAAAATAAGATTAACAATGAGAATGATAACTCTAAATCTATCCCTCATTCAATGTATAGTCAAGGGAAGAAGAGGAAGAAAGTTATATAGCACATTTGTACTGGATTTACAAAGAGAAGACCTGAGTTCAAATCCCACTTTTTATACTTGCTACCTGTATAACCATGTACCCCTCTGGGCCTCAGTTTCCTTATGAATGAAATGAAGGTGTCAGACTAAATGGCCTCTTAAGTTCCTTTTCAAATGCATGTCTGTGTTCAAATGATTCTCTCAAAGGCAAGTGTTCAGTTTCTACATCTCTGAGCTGGTAATAAATGCTCCTAGCACACTTCTCCCATGTGTACACACTTTTCTAACAACCCCAGCAAAGGGACATTATTAGCACAGAGAAGAGTAGTTGGGGCAAGGTGGAAGTCTTTTTAAAGAAGGTTTCTGAATGTGTCAGACCCCTAATGCTAAATTTATTAATGAGTCATTTTCCTAGACCAGCAGGCACTGTGGGAGAAAGTGAAAGAGGAAGTCCCAAGCCAAGGCCTGGGCTTTTTTGTTTTGTAAATGCGTGTTGACTGTATACCAGAGTGGAGTTCAATGAGTATGGCTTTAGACCAGGCTCTGATACCAGAAACTTTCTGCTGGTTTCTTCCATGTTCAGAGAAGCTTCTAGGAAACTGGAGCCTAAATTTCATCTTTTCTCAGTGTTTATACTCTTAACTCTTAGGAAATTGGGAATGTCTGTTTACTTGCTTTACGTGGCATCTACAATACTTGATACTTAATGCGGACTTCTTGGTGGTGATGCTAATTCACCTCCTGGTCCCTTCCCTGCTTTCTTGACATCAGTCACTTTCATCTCTATCCTGCACCAGCTACTCAATGTTAGGGCTGTTGCCTGGTCCTCATTAGCAAACACTCCATCACCAAGATCTTCTCCAGTGTGAATGTATTCTCTTGTCTATGTGTTCTCCCTTTCTCTGTCTCTTGCTCTCTCTGTCTGTCTCTCTGCCTCTCTGTCTCTCTGTTTCTCTCTCTCTGTCTCCTTCTCTCTCTCTCTGTCTCTCTCTCTCTCTGTCTCTCTCTCTCTCTGTCTGTGTGTGTGTGTCTCTGTCTCTGTCTGTCTCTCTCTCTCTCTCACACACACACACACACACACACACACATACAGTGTCAGGATCCAAGACCATTCCTCTCTTTTTACTCCTCTCTTTTTACTATTAGGAGACACCCTGTTTTCCAGAGCCAAAGCCCAGCAAACAAGCTGTTCAGAGCTTGGCATAACAACAATCCTTTGCACTCACCTTCTGGATGAATTCTGATGCAACTAAACCACAGAACTGATAATCCCTGAGCCCAGGTGAGCACCAGCAGGCCCAGATTTGAAGCCCTGCTACGAATGGGCTTTTTGTCACAAGACAACCTTGCCCCACTGCTCCTCTTATGCCTCACCACTGTTGTGCTACACTACACTGTTTGACTTTTTGTCTAGCCACAAATATATAAATCAAGATTTAGCTCCATTGCATCATGTCTCCTACTAGAGGATGCCCCAATACATGTGTCTAATTTCTCTCCCCCAGTGGAATAAGGAAAGTTTTTTGCTTTTAACCTGTATGAGCTCTTTGGTATTTTTGGAGTTAACAGTGGTTGCGAAACCTCTGTGATTCTTTAGTCATCTGTTACCAGAGTTGACAAAAGAAACACACATACCCTTGTTCTTTTTAATCACCTGGGCTACCTCCAATTTCCTCCAGTCATTTTTTCAGTTTGTCAATAAGCATTTATTAAGTGCTGACTATATGGCAGGCACTATGCTAAGTGTTAGAGATAGCCAGAAATTAAAAAAAAAATACTCCTTGCCCTCAAGGAGCTTGCATTCTAATAGAGGAGACAATTTGAAATATATACATATGTGTGTGTGCATGTGTATAGTTAGTTAGCTAAAAGAAGACCCTAGGCCCCAAAAGAAGGGCCCTAAAATGAAGCAGAATCTGATCACAGAGTGCAAAGCATTTGCTGTCTGAGAAAAGTATTTCAAGGGAGAGAAGATCCTGCAAGGAAGCAGAGAAGGAGTTGCTCAAAGCAGAGTGGAAAAAAGGTGAGATAATAAAAGTTTTTAGAGGCTTTTGTGCAGGGAGTGAGTGATAAGGGGAGGGAGATGTTTGTAGACACAATGAGCCAGGATTGGGGCAGCTAGGTGGTGCAGGGAATAGAGCACCGGCCCTGGAGTCAGGAGGACCTGAGTTCAAATCCGGCCTCAGACACTTAACACAAAAATCAGCCATGTGACCTTGGGCAAGTCACTTAACCCCAATTGCCCTCCCAAAAAAGGCAAAAAAAAAAACCAATAAGCCAGGATGTTTAGAAAATCCTGAGCAAGGGAAGGTCTTGAGTGTTCAGCTGCTGCTGAAGGTTGCCTTTGAACTGGTTGGCTTCTGGCAGCTATAAGCATCTCCAAAAAATTCGGCTAGAGTTCACTCACAAAGGATGACTGGTATGTCAAGCAGCTCTGAGCCTCACAAATCCTTCTATTTGACTGGTTGTTGTGTAACTACATTGTCTTGCTCCTCTGTGAAGAAGAGTTCTAGCACATAGTATAGTCATTATAGAGCCTGTGCGCTCTCGCTCTCTCTCTCTCTCTCTCTCTCTCTCTCTCTCTCTCTCTCTCTCTCCCCTCCTCTCTTTTTCTCTCTCTCTTCCCCCCTCCCTCTCTCCTTCCCTCCCTCTCTCCACTAAGATGCCTTGTTCCCTTGACTTTTCACAGTGTCCTGCCAATTCCCAACTCTGAATCACCCAAACTGTCTCTGTTCTTTCCTTACTGACTTCAGAACAAACAGAAGAACAAAACTAAACAATGGAGACCAGGTTTACTACAAACTGAGTTTTATCCAACTGTTACTTAGCCCCAGACCTTCCTCAACAATGCTCTTCTTATTCATTTCTCATTATCTAACTAATCTACTACCCATATGTCCCCTTCCAAACATTCTCATATTTCCAGTTGACACCCTCCACGCTCCCTTTCCTTTTTACTACTTAAATTCAATTAAAAATTAAGGCCAGGCATCAGAGATATGGAAATGAAACTACACATCCTCCCTCCCTTCAAGGAATTTATCATTCAGCAAAGAGGATTATACATTTTATACAAACTATATATGATCAATGTATTAAACAGGACCAGGTGATAAAAACAGATTGGATAAGAGACACGTTCCAAAGACAGAATGATTCAGTGGGCAAAGTACTGACTCTGAAGTCAGAAGACATGGGTCCAAATTCCACCTCTGATGCTTATTATTTGTGTGACTTTGGGCAAATGACCTAACCTCCCAGAGCTTCAACTTCCTCATCTTTAACTTAAAGGAGTTGGACTAGATGGTTTTTAATTTTCTAACTGTGATCCTGTGACCTATAGCTGAGGGCCATGGGGGTATTAGGGAAGTGCCTTGAGCAAGCCTTAAAGAAACATGGCTGATGATGTGTGACTTCAGAGTGTCTGCCCCCTGAGAAAAGAAATGGTCTTATTGATAACATGAGCACTAGACTTGAAAACCAAACTGAATGCCAAGAGAGAATGCAAAAGAACAAGCTTAATGAGCCCCAGAAAGTCTGAGTAGTGCTATCTTCTAATCTACTGAATGAGAGAGAGAGGTCCAATATCTTCCCAGAATGTGAGCAAGAACCTCCCAAGACTTGTCAAACCAGATGTCTACCACCCACTCCTGGCAATCATGAACATAAGTGATAATGACACAAGGAATCCAGAAAATACTGCCATAGATGATGAAATCTGGGCAAAAGGCTTAGGCATCATGATATGATAAATACAGATTTGGAGGGAAGCTTAGAAATCATTTAGGCCAACCTCATTTTTTTATTAGGAAACTGAAGCACAAAGAGTCTAAGAGACATATTCCAATCCATTCTAGAAGTTTGGGGCCTTAGAAGAGGCTTTTTGTAGCGATAGGCCCTTGTTACTCTTCACTTTAACTTTCAAAAAGGTAGACCCCAAGCCTGAAATGAGAAACACAGGACACGAAGAAACAGGGACAAAGGAAGATGGGTTCAGGGTAAAGGATGTGTCCAGGTCTTAATTGCCAAAGATGTCATCTGTCACAAAGAGTGAGGAGAGCCATGAGTTTTATGGGGAGAAAGTGAGATTTCACTCAAGTGAATCCAATCAGATTCCCACTTTTGATGTCATAGACAAGGATATGCAAATAACTGGCAGCAAATTAACTAGGAAAAGCAAGCAGGGGATATAGAAGTGTCCAGAATGGAGAACAGAAGTTTCCAGAAAAGAAGATAATGATTCCAGGTTGGAGGAGGAGATATGTGTGTATATGTAAATATGTATATCATAAATATACATCTATTATAGATAAATTATAAATGAAAGATTATATAAAATATTTATAAGGGAAGTCATTCCAGAAGGGATGGCAGGCTTTCAAAATAAAATTCTTAGGACATAATTCTGAAGCATAGGAAAAGGGGAAATTGTCCATGGAAACTGGCTGTGTCATTTACTACTGGATAACAAGCCAGAAGTCTTATGCTTCAGTTTCTTCATCTGTAAATTGAGGGTTAGGTGACCTTTAAGACCTTTCTCCTAGCCCAAAATCTTTGATCCTATCATGTAACCAAATCAGATTTTTTAAAAGACATAAGCAGAAGTGGGACATTAGGGTAGGCAACAAGGCATGACTATGAATGTATACTCTGGTCCTCTAAGAATAGCATTGGGATGATTAAAGCTCAGAACAGTCTGAGGCTGGTGAAGAAAGGTAAGGACAACAAAAAGGCATGGGTGGGGGTATAAAAATATATAGTAGGAAAAGAAGAGACTCAAATAAGAGAAAGGACTGCTACTGACAAATGAGAGAAGGCAGAGTTACTCAAAATTTATTTATTTCTGTTTTCTCTGACAAAGAGAATAATCTGTGGACTGGAAAGGATAGAACAAAAATATCTAATAGGGAGTTGATTCTTAAGACAAGAATGAAACAGTAAAAGAACATCTCACTGACCTTGATCAGTTCAAATCACCAGGCCCAGATAAACTATATTTCAAAATACTGGAAGAAATGGAGATATGTTTGCCCAGCCACTGTCAAATGATCATGGAGAAAGGGAGGGTGAAAGAGGTTTGAAGAAAAGCAACTGTCTCAATTTTAAAGAAAGAGGAGAGTTGAGCACGCAAATTCTTAGCCAGTAAGCATGACATATTCCTGTCAAAATTGTAGTATAATACCATGTTTCCCCGATAATAAGACACTGTCTTATTATTTTTTTTGGACAGAAAAACACCAGAGGGCTTATTTTCAGGGGAGGGCTTATTTTAATGAACATTGACAACAATTTTAATAAACAGGTAAATGTGAACAAAAAAATGTACCTTTATTCAATAAGCAAATCACTGGGGAAGAACAGGATGATGCGCTCACTGCTGCGGCTCTGATTGGATGCAGCTCGGAGCGCGGCGTGCGTTTCACGGTGGGGGGGGCGGTGCATATAGAGGGTACCGTAATGTAGCGTGTAGCGCAGAGGATCACCTTCACTACAGTAGCAATCTCAATAGGGCTTATTTTCAGGGGAGGGCTTATTTTAGAGGAATCTTACACAGTAAGGGGAGGGCTTATTTTCGGGATAGGTCTTATTATCAGGGAAACACGGTATATGTGTATGCAGATCTTATTAAAAAGATGGTTAGTGGACATCTGGAAAAGGAAAGCAGTAGCCACGAAGAGCATACATCAAAAACCGTTCATGGCAGACTAACTTCATTTGACTTTTTAATGAGGTTACTAAGCATGTAAAGGCAATACAGTTGCTTAGATTTTAGCAAGTATTTACAAAGTCTTTCATTTGCTCTTGTTAGCAATATGGAGAGCTGTGTGCTTAATAACACTTAGTGGGGATTAAGGACTGTTTAACTCTCTACATCACATTTTGAGGAGCATCTCAATAAGTTGGAAAATGTCTGGGATGGGGGTGGGCGGGGCAGTATCTAAAATTAATGGCTTCAGCTCATGAGTTGAAGGAATTGGGGATGTTTAACCTCAGAAAGAAAAGACTTGAAAGGACATGATAACATCCTGAGGAGCTGTCACCTGGAAAAGAGATTAGACTCATTCTGTTTGGGCTTAGAGGATAGGACTCAATGCAATTAGTGTAAATTTCAGAGAAGAAAGTTTAGACTTAATGGAAAGAAAAGCTTCCTAAGAATTAAAATTATCCATATGTTTTCTCCTGCAGATTCTAGCAGAGTAGAAATTCTAGAAAAACAAGTGAATTTAAAATAAGTAGAATTAGATATTTGGAGCCAGAAAGTATCTTAAAGGCCATTTAGTCCAACTGCCTCCTTTTTAGAGATGAGGAAAGATAGAAAGAAGTGAAATGATTTGTCCAAGATCACACAGTTAAAAGTGAGAGGCAAGCTATGAAGCCATATTCACAGATCACTTTCTTTCCACGCCAATCTAAATGAAACAGTGCAATAACCAAGGTTTGTATTTTATGGTCTCTCCGTTCTTGAGTTATTGCTTCCTTCCTCAATTTTCTAACTTTTCTTGTTCTTTTAAAGAAATTTTGTTTTGAGATTTTGTTTTATTTCTTTTCTGGTTGCTGTTGTGGTTTAAGACTGGGTCTCCCTATCCCACCCAGGCTGGAAATAATGACTATTCAGAAGTCTATTGCTACTTCTGATCCGCATGAGAGCTTTTATCTATTCTGTTTCTGACCTGGTCCTGTTTGCCCCAACTGGGGCAGCCAAGTGGCACTTCTCCCTAAAGCCCTCCTTTCAGGGGCTCACCATCTATCTTGATGCTGAAATTAGCCAAACAGTGCAGACACCCAGTGGGCTTATAGCCTAAGGCAGCTTGAAACAGCTGAGCTCAAGCTATCTACCAGCTTCAACCTCTCCTCCTAGCAGCATTGATAGGCCTGTGTCAATCAGCTCAAATTGAACAATGTTTTATTTATTTTTTAAAATATCACTGTCACCTCCTGATGACTGCTTCTCTTGCCAAGAATCGATCTTTTGTACCAAAGAAGTACAGTTAAGCAAAACAAATCCACACACATTCTGTATCTATCTCTCACCAATCTCTGCACCAAGGAGAGCAAGACATTCTTCACTCTCGTTCTTCTGAAATCATGACTCATCACTACATTGATCAGGATTCTCAAGTTTGTCTGTGGTTGGCTTTTGCTTTTGTTTTACATCCTTGTTATGGTTGCTTTGTAATTTCAGTCATGTCCAATTCTTCATGACCCAATTTGGGGGTTTTCTTAGCAAAGATGAGTGATTTGCCATTTCCTTCTTCAGCTCATTTTACAGATAAGGAAACTGAGGTAAGAAGAGTTCATGACTTGTCCAGGGTCATACAGCTAGTAAGCTTCTGAAGCTGGATCTAAAATCAGGTCTCCCTGACTCCAGACCCTGCCCTCTAACCACTGTGCCACTTAGCTGTGCTTGCATTATTCAAGTCACTATAATCTGATTCTGTTAATTTGGTTCTGTATTAGTTCATAAAAGCCTTTCCAGTTTTTATTAGAAAATTTATTCCTGCTGTAGTCATACATCTAATATTTTAGGGACTTATTTATAATAATATCTGTATATTATCCTGCATCCTATTTAAAGATAATACATTACAAGCAAAGTTAGGTGGTACAATGAATACAACACTGGGCCTGGAGTCAGGAAGACTTGAGTTCAAATTTGGCCTTAGAGTTAACCTGAGCTAATCACTTAACCTTGCTTTGTCTCATTTTCCTGAATTGGAAAATGGGCCATCTACCTCCCAAGGTTATCATAAGGATCAAATGAGATATCTGTAAAGCATTTAACATCACAGTGCCTAGCACATAACAGGCACTATATAAACGCTTATTTAATTCTCCCACATATAAACACTTCTTTTCTCCCCTGACCAACTTTCCAGAGTCACCAGCTTAGGTGTTCTTGCTGTTGTTTAGTCATTTTCAGTCATGTCCAACTCTTTGTAACACCATTTGAGGTGATATTTTTTCTCTTTTTTTAGCATAGATAACTGAACTGGTCTACCATTTCCTTCTTCATCTCATGTTACAAATGAGGAACTGAGGCAAACAGGGTTAAGTGACTTGCCCAGGGTAGTAAGTGTCCAAGACTGTATTTGAACTGATGAAGAAGTGTTTTGCTGCCCCCAAGCCCAGCACTCTAACCACTGTAGCACCTACCTGCCCTTAGATGTTCTAGCTTCCCGATTTTACAGTGTAAACCTTCACCAGGAGCACCTTTTTCCAAGAATGTAAGATTTGCAAATGTGTTAGTAAAAAATAATGAAATGGTTCATTCAATATTTTCATTATATAAAGGGAAACCATTTTCTTTGGAAAAAGAAAGAATGAAGAAAAAGTAATTACTCTCCATGAATTGTAAGTCACTTGCAGTAAGCTTATCCCTGCAATGGAACCAAAGGACCACAGATTTAGAGCTGGAAGGGACCACAGAGTTTATCTTGCTCAAACCCCTCATTTCCCAGATGAGTAAACTGAAGCTCAGGAAGGTTAAATGGTTTGCCCTTGGAGTTACACAGGTAAAAAGTGTCAGAAGCAGGATTTGAAATGAAGTTTTTTGACAACAGACCAGTGTTCTCTCCACTACTTCATCCTGCCTCCCTTGAAAGTTTATCCCAGCAGGTGGAATCAGGCTTTGGAACTTTTATATCATCTCTTTCCTTATGTCACTTGAAGACAAAGACCATATTTTTTCCCATGTTTTGCACTAAAGGACAATTACGGCCATTGAGACTTTACTAAAAGGAAAAATTCCAGTTTCTTTTAATTCCTTCACCAACTGCACTGTTAACTCCACAATTGGCCTTGCAGCCTCACTCATGTGAAGACTTTGGTCACTAAGAAACCCAACAGGCCACTGATAAATCAATAAATAGAAGGAAAAACCTACTGAGCTTTGGCTGTATTCATCTAGAATAAACAGACCTGCCATTGGAGACTGAAAATGGGATGACAATCCTTTTATAAATCTGTGTCATCCACTCTGCCAAGTAAGTGGCTGCTCCACGGTGTTGATGTTCATCTGTCCTAGATCCAATAATGAGAGATTCCATGATGATACCATGCTTTATTCCTGTGGTGATGAGAATATAAGAGCCTATCACCAAGGCATACCCCACAGTGCATGTGCACCCACTGTAATCTGTTCTACTTCAGATTGAGATGCTCAAACATTGTAAATGGGATTATTTGTGATTGTTGTTCAGTCATGTCTAACTCTTCATAATGCTATTAAGGGTTTTCTTGGCAATCCAGTTTACAGATAAAGAAACTGAGGCAAACAGGGTTAAGTGACTTGCCCAGGGTCACACAGCTAGTAAGTGTCTGAGGCCAGATTTGAACCCAGTAAGCTGAGTCTTCCTGATTCCAAGGCCAGTACTCTATCCACTGTGCCCCCTCATTGTCCTTGTAAATGGGATATGTTAAACACTCTATATTAGTAACTTTTGACAGCTAAAATTTACTACCTGTTACTCTTTGGTCACTCTCCCTAAATCTTTCTGAATTCTTCATATGTGTTTCTTCTTCTTCTTTCTTCTTCTTCTTCTTCTTCTTCTTCTTCTTCTTCTTCTTCTTCTTCTTCTTCTTCTTCGCTTTTTGGAGGGGAAAGGCAGGGCAATTGGGGTTAAGTGACTGTAATGGGAATGCAAATTTGGAAGATCTTCCCTGCCCCTAGGCTAAAGTGCACCTGAAGCCTGGGGTGGGAGGCTTGTTTTTCAGTAGATACTTTTTGATTGGCCAGTGAGTCAATAAGGTTGTTACATTCTCTGAGCCAGGAGAAGGCTATATAAGCCCTGATGTGAGGCTTTGTTTTGGGGGCTCACTTTGAGAAGTGTTCTGTGATTTGATCTGTATTCTGGGAAGCCATTGTCCAGGGCCCCCCCAGGTTTGAAAAACCCAGATGTGGAAACCCAGATGTTGACTGGGTATGGATGTAATGGTTGGACAGTTTGGAAATCTGTCTACTTGATCTGTTTCTGTCTTGATAATTCTGCCTGTATACTTTGAAGTTCGGGGTGCTGACGTTTTCTTCTGAACAAGGTAAACGATATATATCTGACTGATTAAAGTAAGCTTGTTAACCCATTTTGAGTTGCTTTCCTTTATCAAAGCAGATCCAAGAACCTGTATGGGCAGCCACCCTGAGGACGCTTGGGGTGCTTGCTGCTACAGTGACTCACCCAAGGTCACACGGCTAATAAGTGTTAAGTGTCTGAGGCTGGATTTGAACTCAGGTCCTCCTGACTCCAGGGCTGGTGATCCATTCACTGCACCACTGAGCTGCCCCATTCTTGTTTCTTATGGGACTATAATATTCCATTGCATTTACTAGCTATAATTTGTTTAGTTTTTCCCTCTAGTTCTTCATTATTGAAAAAAACATCTTTGTACATGTGGGACCTTTTCCTCTGTCTTTAACTTTCATACTATTGTTACATAAGATCTAATTAGACATGTGTTTAGGTTTTTGTTTCCTTTCATCAATCAAAAAGCATTTATTAAATGCAGGAATAGTTTGACACTGTTTTCTAGAATGCTTGGACCAATTCATGGCCGCACTGACAGTGTCTCATATCCTCAGGACACTCTGCACCCATATGTTCCTCTAGATGCCCAAAGGCCTTCCCTGGACAGTACTCCATTGTCCTTGATCTTTTTTCCAGCTTCTCCCCTACCCCAACACACCCACCATGATTTATCTGTACCATTTCCCATTAAATCTGAGTTGTGCTAAGTGACAGGCTCTTCTGAGAAGACATCGTAAGATGTGAAAAGGCAACATAGTGCAGTAGAAAGTACACTGGATTTGAAGTCAGGTGACTTGGGCTACTTCCAGCTCTGTTCCTGAATGTGTGACCTTAGAAAATAATAATGATGACGCCTAGTATTTATATAGTGCCTTATGCTTTGCAAAGTGCTTTACAAACATTATCTCATTCTACTCTCACAACAATCCTGGGGGTTAGGTTATCTTCATTTTACAGCTGAGGAAACCAAGGCAGAAAGAGCAGAAAGTGATTTGCCTAGGGTCACATAGCTAGTAAGTATTGAAGACTGGATTTGACTTTGGATCTTTTGAACTCTCAAGTCTAACCCTCTATTTATCTGCTGAGCTTCAATGGGCCTCAGTTTCCTCATCTGCACAAAACAAGGTTGAACAGGATGATCTCTAAGGTCTCTTCCATCTCTAAATCTATCATCTTATAGGCCTATGGTCTATAAGGTCCCCTTCAGGTGTAATTCCTATTAATCTACCCTAGTGGCCAATAATAGTTTAATATATTACTATTCTGGGGGAGCATTTACATTTTAATAACAAAATATTTAAAGTCTTAAGTCCCCAAGGAGTGATTAATGGTGGCCTTTTAGAAACCATGGAAGATTGGTCAGAGTAAGATTTTTTTGAAGGGACTGCAGTGAGGAGGAGAGAAGAGGAAGCAGCTTTCAAATGTGCTTCATTTCAACCCTGTATAAGGCAGATTCAATGTACTTCCATTTAAAGTAGACCCTCAGATGTCCCCTGAGTCTCAGGGTTTCTCCTAAAAGAGTGAAGGGGCCTATATGTTTCTAATATAAATTCTGGCAAGGACAGAAGCCAATTCTGCTGAGAGTCTTCAGAGGCCAGGAAGTTTGTTTTCTGGCATTCCTTTTTGGTACTTTGTTTGATAATTAGTCTAGTGTTCAGATTGTCAACAAGATCATTCCTTTTCCAGGAGATAAACATTCAGCAATCACACCATTAGTCACATGGGAGCTGATTCTTGGGGCAATACAGGTTTTTAACTCCTCATCTTCCTTTTCATTTAACAAACATCTTCCTGTTAGGAGAAGGAACAGATAGCAAAAGAAGAATTCCCAGAAAACAAGAAGAAACCTGAGTGCCCTTCTCAAGAGCAAAGCTACACCAGCACGTGTAAAAAGCGAGAATTACACTAATCCATCATCTTCGGGAAAAAAATCAATCCATTTGGAATTCTGTCTCAACTCTCACTCAGTCATCTTAATTTTTAATAACTTGCCTTGTAGCTAAACTCTTGAGCTGTGTTTACTGTCATGGATAATATATCCACGTCTGACATACTGAACCACCTACTAATTTAGGGGAAAAACAGCCCAAGTAAAAAAGAATGGAGCAATGAGCAGAATAGTAAACATTAGACATGGAGGGTAGCAAAATGGAAGGAACATTAGAAATTGTCTCACACACTTCGTAGCTGTATGACCCTAGGCAAGTCATTTACATCTGTTTGCTTCAGTTTCCTCATTAATAAAATGGGCATACTAACAGCATCCCTCTCCCAGGGTTGTTATAAGGATGAAATGAGATCATATTTGTAATGCGCTTTGCAAACCTTAAAGTGCTACATTTGTTGGTGGTGGGTTGACCAGCTGTGTCCAACTCTCCATGGGGTTTACTTAGCAAAGACACTGGAGTGGTTTTCAATTTCCTCCTCTAGAATGTCTCCATTTTACAGATGAGGAACTGAGGAAAATTGGAGTGCCATGTAAGTACTATTACTATATTATTACTTTCCCTACCTACCTCATAGAGCTGTTGTGAGGATCAAATGGAAGACTTTCATAAAGTATGTTGTGTTTAAATTGTTTTTCATATTTTACTTTCAAAAAGTATGCTTCATACAGTGTTTTATAAATGCCAGCCATTATTAATACTAAGTGGGACAATTAGGTAGCACAGTGGATAGAGTATCAGGCCTGGAGTCAGGAAGACCTGTCCAAATATGACCTCAGACACAAGCTGTGTGACCCTGGGTGAGTCACTTAAACCTCTTTGCCTCAGTTTCTCATTTGTCAAATGAACTGGAGAAGGAAATGGCAAACAGCTCCAGTACCTTGTCAAGAAAACCCTAAATGGAGTCACAAAGAGTTGGACATTGCTGAACAACATTATTAATAATGTAATAAGGAAGGATTACAGTACATGGTTTATAAATATATATATGTATATGTAACAACATATTAATGTATACATATGTATATACCTTTAATGGGAGACAGTATGATAAAGAGCAGAGTTGTCAAACTCACAGTCCTCCCACAAAACTACTGCAATTAGGAAATGTTTAATAAAACAAATAAAAATACAATACAACATAGGGAATGTTAATTGTGTTTTTCTTTTTTTTTTTTTAAAGCAATTGGGGTTAAGTAACTTGCTCAAGGTTACATGGCCAGATGTTTCTGGGTGGGTGCTAAGTGTCTGAGCCCGGGATTCAATCTCCAGGTCTTCTCAACACTGGAGCCGGTGCTCTTACTCACTGTGCTACCTGGCTGCCCCTAATTATGTTTTTCTAAGATAATAGGTAGCCTCTTTCTATTTGAGTTTGACATCACTGGCACAAAGGATATAAAGTATGTGCCTGGAATATAGAAGGTGCTAATTATAAATGTTGTTGATTGACTATCAGACATTGAGTCAGAAGACCTAGCTGTGTGATTGGGCAACTAACCTGTAAGATGTTTCTTCTGTTCCCTCATCTCTAATGGAATAATAACAACCTACCTATCTCATAGGGTTGCAGTGGGGCAAAAAAATTCTTTCCAAACTTTACCATATATAAATGTGAATTATTAACATGTAACAAAACCCCAGACTAAAGCCCTTCTTTGACTTTCTAGAAGAGAGAGTCTGACGACTCTGCCTCATCTAAATCCAAATCAAACTCAGGTCAAGACATCACCCATGATGTCACTGGGTCTCTTTGCAAAAGAAGGACGAACAACAAAACAACCACAACTCTAATACCTCATTGTGGTGGCAAAGTGACCCTGGGTTCTTGAAGGCTGCTACCAGAGTGTACATTCTGACAGCTTGTACCAAGCTATAGCTATGCTTTTTATGCAGAAGATTTATACAGCCAGAAAGGTCTGAAGTACACGCTTGAAAATGCACTGGGTGTCTGTCATGCAAGTAGCAACCCATTTAAGTGCAGAAAGGTTCCTTGCTTTTTTCTTCCACAGCATTTCATGATAACTGCTGAGAGCTTTAACTACACCAGTATAATCAAGGATCTTTGAAAGTATTGAAGCTACACATAGTATGCAGGCTCTTCTTCAATAAGATGTCGCATATGCATTTATTTAGGAGCTATAAGACTCGCTGAGAAATGCAACAAAAGGAATAGCTTTGTTGAATATTATTATTATCACTATCATTATGAATGTCAAGTTGTATGAAACAGGGGGATATATACACACAAAGGTGGGTACCACTGTCTTCTGTGTTAGGGTTGTATAATGCAGAGTATAAATATAGAAAAGGATTCCTTTAGATGATGAGGAATGTCCTTCAGAGCCTCTTGTTTGCAGATGGCATTTTGCTAATTGCTTTGAGACTTAGAATGTATTGAAGAACCTCCTAAATGAGATCTCTGATCACTCAAAAAAGCTTGACCTCCCTACCTTCGTAGGAAGAGCAAAGCAGATGAAGGTTTCCTATTTTCCAGAACATGATGAGCAACTGGATAAAATGTCCATTGAACTGGTACATCAGTACATACATCCTGGACAGTACAGATGACATGCCTGGGCCCAGAACTGACTAGCAGGAGGAGGGCAGTGTGGTACTTTTAATGACCCCAAGCTGCTCCCTGAAAAAGAAACTGCTCCTTCTTTTTAATGCCAATATTCTTTTGGTGGTACTATATGGCTGTTGGTCATAGAATACCATAGTTTCCAAAGAATGATGGTTGTGGTTCCCCCAAGGGGCAATAGGGAGATATATGGCTAATACGAGTGAGTGGAATCATATTGCTAATGAAGAACTATGCACCAAAAGAGGGATACAATATAACATCAGTGAGATATATAACTGGTAAAGGAAGTGAGCTGGTCTTTTAGTGAGAAGACAGTCCATGTGCCCCATTGCACCCTTTCTATATCAAGATCTTGAAGGAAACAATCATTAATTAAGTGCCTAATATACACCAGACACTATGCGAAGCACTTTCCAAATATTATCTCATTTAATCTTCACATCAACTCTGGGAATGGGTCTATTATATTAATATAATATTATTATTAATAATTATATTATTTTTATTATTATATTGTGTTATTAATTATATTATTTTATTAATTATATTAATATTAAGTGTCTGAGACTAAATTTGAACTCAGGTCTTCCTGAATCCTAGCTCAATGCTCTAAATACTGTACTACCTAGCAACCTTGGGCCCTGGGATTATTGAATGAATCTACTAAGGAAGAATTAAAGAAAGGATATAGTCGAGACACCCATGATAAGAAAGCATGACAAATTGAGAAAGATTGACAAATTCACAAATGGAAGAATAACTCAAATCAACATAATCACAGATCAGTCAATTAATAAGCAAACATTTATTAAATGCCCTCCTATGTGCCACATAGTTAGACTATTTTGTCATTAAAAGTAATTTTTTCTAGTTAACAAAAATCTTTGGTCTCTCTCTTTTCTGCTTCTTTGGGTAAAAAGATAAAAAAAAAACCAGAGAACCCTTGTAACATATATGTATAATCAAGCAAAACTAATTCCTTCATTGGCCATATCCCAAAATTTTATGTCTTAATCTCAATCTCAGTCTACATTACTTTTCTCTCAGGAGGTGAGTAGTAGCATCCTTCATCATTGGTCTCCTGGAGTTATGGCTGCTCATTACATTGAATTTCTTATATTTTTCAAAGTTGTTTGTCTTTGAAATGTTATTTGATAAAATTTTTCTCCTGGTTCTGCTTATTTCACTCATTGTTAGTTAATACAAACCTTTCCAGGGTTCTCTGAAACTCTCATCATTTCTTACATCACAAGAGTATTCCATTATTTTCATAAACCACAATTTGTTCAGCCTTTCCCTAAGTGATGGACATTCCCATAGTTTCCAGATGTTTGCAACTACAGAAAGAATTACTGTAAATATTTTTGCACATATGGGTTCTTTTATCTTTCATTGATCTGTTTGGAGAATACCCTAGTAGATACTGCTGCTCAAAAGTTACGTATAGCGGGGGCTCACTTTGAGAAGTGTTGTGTGATTTGACCAGATGAGACTCTGGGCAGCCGTTGAGAGCCCCCCAGCTTTGAAAACCCAGATGTTGATGCTTCCCTCTCTGGTAACTGTGATTAGGTATGGATGTATGTAATGGTTGGACAGTTTGGAAGCCTGTCTGCTGAAATGTTTCTCTGTCTTGTAACTTCTGCTTGTAATCTCTGTATACTCTGAAGTTCAGGGTGCTGACCTTTTCCCCCTGAACTAGGTAAATGATATATGTTTGATTGATTAAAGCAAGATTGTTAACCCCCCCAAAAAAAGTTATGTATAGTTGAGTAAATTTGGGGGCATATTTCTATGTTTTCCATAATGACTGCATCAATTCACAGCTCTTACAACAATGTATATTATAGTCTATTTTTCCATAGTTCCTCCAACATTTATAATTTCCTTTATCAACTTTGCCAATCTGATAGAGAAAGATGGGACTTCAGAAATGCTTTATTTTGCATTTCTCTAATTATTAGTGTTTTTGAACATTTTTATGACTATTGATTGTATATATTCCTTCCTTTGAAAAATGCCTTTCATATCCTTTAGTCATTTATTAGTTGGGGAATGACTCCCATAAGTTTAAGCCAATTCCTTATTTATCTTATTTTTTTCCTTTTTGGAGAGGGGAAGGTAGGGCAATTGGGGTTAAGTGACTTGCCCAAGGTCACATGGCTAGTTTTGTGTTAAGTGTCTGAGGTCAAGTTTGAACTCAGGTCCTCCTGACTCCAGGATTGGTGCTGTATTCACTGCACCACCTAGCCTCCCCCAGTTCCTTATTTATCTTGGAAATGAGACCCCTATCATTCTACAAAAAAAAATCTCAGTTATCTGTTTTCCTTCTAATTTTAGCTAGAATGGTTTATTTGTACAATAACCCTTAAATATAGTCCATTTTATTTTCTATAACTCTCTGTTTCACTTGTCTGGTATGAGCTGTTCCTTATCCATAGATTTGAAAGGTAATTTCTTCCTTGCACCACTGATCTGTTTACAATGCTATCCTTTATGTCTAATTCATGTGTGTTTTTAGAGATGATCTTGTTATACTGTATGAAATGTTGGCCTGTTACTAGTTTCTACCAGACTGCCAGTTTTTGTCAAATAACAACTTCTCACCCCAGTAACTGGTGTTTTCAAGCTTATCAAGCATTGGGCTACTTGTTTATTTACTTCTCTGTGTTGTGTTGTTTGTTCTACTAAATGATCTCTTTATTTCTTAGCCATTTATTCTTTAATCATTTTGATGATTATTGTTTTGAAATGTAGTTTGAAATCTGGTACTGCTGACCTTCTTCCTTGTCTCTTTTTCCTCACATTATTTCCCTTAATATCCTTGACCTTTTGCTCCTCCAGATTAATTTTGGTGATTTTTATAGTTTTATAAAATAATTCATTGGTAGTTTGATTGTTATAGCACCAAATAAAATAAATAAATGCTTTAGGTGGTGTTGTCATTTTTATCCTACTGATTTGACTTAGTCATGAGTAATAAATATTTTTCCAATTATTTAGTTCTGTTTTTATTTCTATAAAGAGTGTTTTGTAGTTATATTCATATAATTCCTATGTGTAACTAGATGGGAAGACTCAAGTATTTTATCCACCCTGTAGGTATTTTAAATGAAATTTTTCTTTCTGCTGGATTTGGTTGGTAATATACACAAATGCTGATGATTAATGTGAATTTACTTTTTATATCCTTCAATTCTGCTGAAATTATAATTTTTAAACTAAGTTTTAGTTGACCCTTTATGATCCTCTTTGTAAATTACTGTCTGCAGAAAGTAATGATTTTGTTTTTTCTTTGCCTACACTTATTCCCTCAATTTCTTTTCTTGATTTTCTGCTATAGCTACAATTTTTTTTAGAACTATATCAAATAGAAGTGGTGATCACATATATCCTTGCTTTACCTCTTATCTTATTGGAAAGTTCTCTAATTTATCTCCATTACATGAAATGCTAGCTCTTGGCTTTAGATAGATGCTATCTATGTTAAGGAAAAGTTCATTTATTTCTATGCTTTCTAAGTTGTTTTTTAAACATAAATAGGTGTTGCATGCTGTCAAAAGTTTTCTCTGCATTTATTGATATAATTTGAATTTTGTTATTCTCATGATATAAATTACAATGTCAAGAGTTTTCCTAATATTGAAAAAAGTTTGCATTTCTAGTGTAAATCCAGCCTGGTTATAATATACCATATCTGTGGTATATTGCTGTTATCTCTTTGCTAACATTTTATTTAAAGTTTTCATATTGGTTCTTTGAAAAGATTAACAAAATTGATAAAACTTTAGCTAAATATTAAAAAGAAGGTAGAAAAATTAAATAAGTAGAATTGCAAATGAGCAAAGTGAAATCACAAAAAAACTGGAAGAAATAAACAGAATAATCAGGACATATTATGCACAGTTAGATGTTAACAAAACCGAGAACATAAAAGAAATCAAGCAATACATTTAAAAATATAAAATACCCAAATTATCATTAGAACAGATAGAGATTTTCAATAACCCACTCACAGAAAAGAAATAGATCTAGCGGGGTGGCCAGGTAGCACAGCGAGTAAGAGCACCGGCTCCAGTGTTGGGATGACCTAGAGATCGAATCCCAGGCTCAGATACTCAGCACCACACCCAGAAATAACTGGCCATGTAACCTTGAGCAAGTTGCTTAACCCCGATTGCTTAAAAAAAAAAAAGAAATAGATCTAGCTATAAGGAAAATATCAAAGAAAAACTCATGGTCCTGATGGATTCATGTGAAAATTCTATTAAGAATTTTATGGATAAAATTAAAAAACAATTAGTACTCATCCTTCATGAATTATTCTCAAAAATTGAGACAGCATGCTACCAAAATCCTTTTATGAGACAAATACAGCCCTAATACCTAATCCAGGGAAAATAAAACAGAGAAGGAAAAGCATAAGCCAATATCACTAATGAATATTGTTTCAAAAAATCCTGTCAGAGCAATTTATTCAAGAAATCATTCATTGTGACCAAGTGGGATTTTTACTAAAGATGCAAGGATGGCTCAACATTAGGAAAACAATCAACATAATTAATCACATTAAAAAAATATAAAACCACATAATTATCTCAATAAATGCAGTAAAACGCTTTTGAAAAAAAATATAGTACTTATTTTGCTTTCTACAAAGTATAAGTATAGAGAAACCTTTTAAAGATTATAAAAAGCATCTATCTAAAATCAAGAGCAAGAATTATATTCAGTGGGGACACACTAGAAACTTTTCCAGCAAATATGAGTGAAGAAAGGATGTTGGCTCTCCCTGTTGTTATTTGAAATATTTCTGGAAATGCTTGCAACAGTAACAAGACAAAAGAAAGAAATTAAATGCATAAAAATAGCAAATAGGAGATGAAACTATTCCTATTTTTTATTATTTGATGGTATACTTCAAAAATTGTAGAGAATCAGCAAAAAATATCCATTGACAATTAATAGCTTTCAGCAAATGTGCAAATAAATCCTCAACAATCAACAGCATAGGGGCAGCTAGGTGGCACAGTGAGTAAAGCACCGGCCCTGGAGTTGGGAGGTTCTGGCCTCAGACACTTAACACCCACACAAAAAAAAATAGCCGTGCAACTTTGGGCAAGTTACTTAACCCCAATTGTCCTCCAAAGAAAAAAAAAGGCCAAAAAAAAAATCAACAGCATTTCAATAAAATAATGATAAAACTCAAAAAAGCAATAATAAAAAGAGAAATCCCATTCCAAATTACTAAAATGCATAAAATTTCTAGTGGTCAATCTACCAAAGCATGCAATATACTTGTAAAATATTCAATTACAAAGTTTTCCTTAAGTAAAGAAACATTTTTAAATACATTTTAAAATTTCTTATCTGTATTGGTTATTTTTTTCTTTCTGTAAAAAATCTACTTATTTTTAGTTTTCAATATTCACTTTTTTGTTGTTGTTGGTTTTTTTGCCTTTTAGCAGGCAATTGGGATTAAGTAACTTGCCCAAGGTTACACAGCTAGTTTTTTTGTGTGTGGGTGTTAAGTGTCTGAGGCCAAAACTGAACTTGGGTCCTCTTGACTCCAGGCCAGGGCTTTACTCACTGTGCCACCTAGCTGCCCCTCAATATTCACTTTTGTAAAATTGTGCGTTGTAAATTTTCCTCCTCTCTCCCCTCCCTCCCCTCAGGTGGCATGTGATGTCATATAGGTTATACATATACAATCATATTAAATATATTTCCACATTAGTCATGTTGTGAAAGAAGAATCAGAACAAAAGGGATAAAAATCACAAGGAAAAAAAAAGAGAAAACAGTATGCTTCAATCTGCATTCAGACTCCTTAGTTCTTTCTCTGGATGTGGACAGCATTTTCCATCAAATGTCTTTGACCATCACATGGCTGAGAAGAGTTAAATTTATTAAAGTTGGTTATCATACAATGTTGCTCTCACTGTGTACAGTGTTCTCCTGGTTCTGCTCACTTCATTAAGCATCAGTTCATGTAAGTCTTTACAGGTTTTTCTGAAATCTGCCTGCTCATCATTTCTTAAGGAACAATAGTCTTCTATTACATTCGTATACCACAACTTTTTCATCCATTTCCCAATTGATGGACATCCCTCAATCTCCAATTCTTGGCCATCACAAAAAGAGCTGCTATAAATATTTTTGTACATGTGGGTCCTTTTCCCTTTTTTTATTTTTGGATACAGACCTAGTAGTAGTATTGTTGGATCAAAGGGTATGCATAGTTTTATAGCCCTTTGGGCATAGCTCCTAATTTCTCTCCAGAATAGTTGGATCAGTTCAGAACTCCACCAACAATGTATTAGTGTTCCAGTTTTCCTCCACTCAATGATAAACATTCTCATACCTGGTCATAACCTTCATATCCCAGTGACTCTGAACTACTGAAGATTATCAATCAAACCCTATTCCACACCCCCTACTACCTGATTCCTTATTCCTATTCCCCATTATCTCCTCTTCCCCCTCCCCCCACATAATGTAGTGGTCTTACTCTTTACCAAGGCTGACCCCTCTACTTGTTTAAGTGATTCTATTTCAACAGATTGCCCCATTTTGTCTTCCAAACTCTTTCACTTAATTTTGAAATCTCCTTGTCTACTGGACCATTTTCTACTGCCTACGAATATGTTCATGTCTCCTCCATCCTGAAAATACTCTCACTGAATTCTAACTTCCCTAATATAATTCTGAATATTTTCTGACCTTTGAAGCAAAACTCTTTAAAAAGGCAATCAGCGATAGATGGCTCCACTTTCTCTCCTCTCACTCTCTTCTTAACCTCTTACAATGCAGCTTCTAATCTTATCATTCTGCTGAAACTACTCTCTCTAAAGTTACTAATGATCTCTTAGTTGCCAAGCCCAATGGCTTCTTTTCAATCCTCATACTCCTTGACTTCTCTGTAGCTTATGATACCGTGGTCCATTCTCTCCTCCCTGATAATCTCTTTTCTCTAGGTTTTTAGGATATGTATTAATGAAATAGAAAGATCTTCCCTGTCCATTAATAGGCCTGTGTGACCCGCTTTGAGTTATGGGGTCTGAGTCACATGAAGCCTGGGTCACAGAGAGTTAAGAGTGGGAGGAGCTGACCCAACAAAATTTTAACTGAAATAGAATGTTGGAGGAGAGAGACAGTGCAGCGTGTGAGAGGCTGATCAGGGAGTGAGAGTGACACAGTGCTCAGAGAGAAGCAGCTTGAATGTCAGGAGGGAGGAACTAGTCTAAGGAAATTTATTTGTAGGGAGGCCTAACAAATGAGAATGCCTAAGATGTTGATGCTCCCTGGAGTGGTGATGATCAGTACCTTGTTAAATATTACCTCCTGGTATTCTAATTCAAATAAATACTTTGCTTTTGCATTTAATGAAGAGAGTTTACTATGTTTTGTGAATTTTCCCTGGAAATACATCTGAATAGTCAGAGCAACTGCTATGGGCATCATATTGGTGTTACATTTGTTGATGAAGAGGATGGGATCACAAAATATGAAACCTCTATTTGGAGATAGGAGGGCTTTAGGGAAGGAAATGGGTATCCTGGGATGGAAGGATTTACCTTATTCCTCTCTGGAGAGAAAATAGGCTAAAAGCACAGGACTTTGAAAACTAGGAGCCTAGGCTACAGAAAGGAGACCCCATAGATTTAGAAAGATGTTTGCAAGGAATACCAATAGAACCAGGGAAAGAAATGGCAAGGGTATGTAGAAGAGGATGGGTTGCCAACAAGTTATTGTATTATATGTAAAAGAAGAGACAAATTGCTGGAGGAAAAGGTTCAGCTGGAAAAGGCTTAGCTGATTTGCATGAGAAGCTTTCTATGCTATAGCATCAGAACATTCCTTTAGAAGAACACGCTAGAAAGTATTGAGTGGTAGAAGAAAAGGCAGCTGTGCAAGTAGCTCTGAAAAAGAAGAGAAAAGATAACAAATACAAGACCAGCAAATGCAGGGCTTGATTGGGACCAGACACCAGGGAGGAAGCAAATTCAGAAGAAGAGGTTTCTAGAAATGTGGATGCATGTCCAAGAATACAAAGAAGCAAGAGAAGGGGAGAGGGAGGGGGTTTACACAGTGCTTAAGAAAGTAACAGAATTTTACTCAGCAGGAGGTCAAAGATATTTTAAGCCATTTCACCCCAAAATGGAAAAATCACAAGTATCTTGGAAGGTTAGAATCAGTAAGGAAAGGGACTGCAGGAGTATGGATAGCTAATAGAGATTGCTTGAAATTCATAGGTTTTAGTCAGAATCCCTTTATACAACAAGCTTCAGGGATTATCATATTCAAGGAGGTAACAATGGAATTAATTTGTTAGCTTTAGCTGCCTAGGGTTGCAATAAACAGCATCCCACTGACTCTATGTGGCCTAGTGGAGACAGACCCTGGTATTCGCTTAGGGACTGTATGAGGAATTTAAAGAAAAGGTAATGAAAACTGCTGTCATCGTGGAAGATGCAGATGCATATCACAGCACTCCCTTAATGGTTCCTTATAGAAATATAATAGTGAGGACTGCTCCACCTGCTTATAAACACATAGTTCTGACTCTACTAATTGGGGAAATATGGCACTCTCTTTCAGAGGTGCTAGACAAGAATGCACAGTTAGGTGACCTAGGGGAATGGGGAAAAGATAAATTTCCTCAAGAGAGAAGAGAAAATAGCCAGCAGATTCAAAGTCAGAAAAGAATAAAAAGGAAAGAAATGTTTACTGCTTTGAGAGCAGGGATAGATTATGGAAGAATAGATGGTATTCCAACTAACAAACACTATATAAGATGTACTGGGAAAAGGAACTTAATATTATACAGAATAGGGAAGTAAGAACTGTCTCTACAAATCCTCCTGAAACATTGTATCCAAGTTTGACACACTGGCAGGGAGAATAGGAAATTAGCCAAGTCCTAGCTCATATTAAAGAAGTATATAGATAGGATTACAGACCCCATATCAGTTTAACCATATACTAGAAGAACGGATTAACCACCATAATTAGGGCATTATTAGATACTGGGGCAAAGGCCTCCCTTATTTATGGAAACCCTGATAAATTTAAACATGGAACTCCTATTACCATCACAGGACTGGGAGGGGCTGAACTACCAGCCAGACAAGTTAAACTAAGGATGACAATTGGGCAATTACCTAAGAAAGAATATACAATGGTAATTGTACCTGTTCCTGAATACAACATTGAAATAGATATATTGAGAGGTATGACTTTAAATTTTCCTGATGGGAGATACCAATTTGCAGTAAGGAAGATAGGTATTAAAGCAGTTCTAGGGAATAAAATAAAAATGGACCCAGTCCCATTACCTGAACATTCTGAAGTTATTTACTTTAAAGCAGTATCGCTTGCCAGGTGAACAAGATAAAATTACAAATACTATAAAGGAACATGTTGAGGCAGGGGTTTTAGTCCCTATAACCACTCAATGGAATAATCCTGTCTGACCAGAACTAAACCAAATGGGATGAGGAGAATGGCAGTGGATTACAGACAATTGAATAAAGTGACTCCCCACCCCCACCCCCACTTGTATGCTGTTGTTCCAGATACTGTTACCTTAATAGAAAGGATCTAGAAATATGAAGGGACTTGGTATGCAGTTATTGCTTTAGCCAATGCTTTCTTTACTATCCCAATAGACTCTAAACAACAGGACCAGTTTGCTTTCACTTGGCAGGGCAGATACTATACTTTCACCCTCTTGCCACACAGATATCTGCATAGCCCTACTATTTGTCATAGGATTGTGACTGATCATTTGGATGAATTAGAACTGCCTAGTATACAGCTTACCCATGACATAGATGATAGTATGATACAGGGAAAAATGTAGAAGTAGAGATGAGTTTGATGTTTTTAATTATGCATATGAAAAAACAAAGGGGGGGGGAGTTAACTCTGCAAAGATTCAAGAAGTGGTGCAAACAGTAAAATTCTTGGGCATACAATGGAATAAGGGGTTATTCTCCCACAAGCTTGACAAAAGATTCAGTTTTTTCCTATACCTACCAATAAGAAAGAAGGCCAAAAGTTTATAGGAGTATTTAAATATTAGAGACATCACAGACCACATTTAGGGCAGATTCTGAAGCCTTTATACAAGGTTACTAGGAAGAAATATTAATTTGATTGGGGACTTGAGCAGAGTAAAGCTTTTGAAGAAAGCCAAGACTGCTATACAGTTGGCCCTAGATATATGGTGTATGCAAAGTGGCCCAATAGAATTACAAGGGACTCAGGAATTTGGTCTAGGAAACTCCCTTCAACTGGAGGTCAATATACTCCTTTTGATAAGCAGTTCTTAACTGCATGCTGGGCCTTGGTAGAGACAGAACAATTGACTCTGAGCCTTGAAGTAATATTAAGGCCCCGAATCCCAATTATGAGCTGGGTAATGAGTACCCAAGATTCCCACAGAATTGGACATGCACAAGAGTCCAGCATAATTGAATGGAAATGGTACTTTCAAAACAGATCTAAAATAGGCAAAAGTAGAGATTCTGCTTGACATGAATCTATAGCACACATAACTACTGAGAGAAATGATACATCCCCTGAACCAAAGCAACAGTTGTTACAATCCTTGGTAAAATGGCATGAGGAATATGATGGATTAACTGAAGAACAAAAGAAACATGCATAGTTTACTGACGGGACAGCAAAATATATGGGCCATAAAAGACATGGGAAAGCCATAGCCTATAACCCATATACTAGTCAGACTTTGGAAAGTACTGGGACAGGTGGAATTAGCCAATATGCTGAACTTAGGGCAGTACATCAAGCTATTAAAACAGAACAAGGAGGACAGTGTCATATACTTACTGATGCCTGGGCTGTAGCTAATGGATTAGCTACATGGATGCCCATGTGGAAAAATCAAAAATGGGAAATTCATGGTAAACAAGTCTGGGGGCAAAGAATTATGGGAAGATATATGGGACATGTCTTTGGTTACTGAATTGGAAGTTTTCCATGTAGAAGCATAGCACCCACCATGCCAGGATGTGAGTACAATGCACATGCTGATCAGCTAGCAAAGATTGCTACTCAATATATTGTCCCTATTCTGAAACTAGCTGATGAACCAATACTAGCAAAATGGGTCCATCTAACAGCCAGCCATTTAGGCTGCCAATGGGCACAAGATTGAGGTATTAATATCTCTCCTTCCTTGTTAAAATAGGTAGCAGAGGAATGTCATATATGTCCACTGGAAAAGGATTGAAATGTACCTTGGGTAGTAACTGCAGAGATAGTAAAGGGAAAAGTCCCAGTCCAAATCTGGCAGATTATGTTGGACCCATACCCCAAGATAGAGGATGCAAATGTGTATGTATTTGTGCCTATTTAGGCATACTAGTGGTTTGTGCCTATGAGAATGTGAATAAGAAAAGCCCCTTTTCAACTCCAGATATAAGTCTATATTTTGGATCCCCAATGCAGATTCATAGTGACAATAGGTCACATTTCAAAGGTGTTGAAATGAAGAGATATTGTATATTAAGTGATATAGAATGATTACATAATATTCCATATTATCCACAAGCATCTGGGTTAATTAAAAGAATAAATGGATTATTGAAAGAAGAGTTAAGGAAGTTAAATTCTAATAATTCTTATCAACATTGGAAAGATAATCTGTTCACTGTTTTACATAATTTGAATAATAGACCATTGGGAGAAAGTACACCTCTAGCCAGAATGAAGACCCCAAATCTGCAAATTATAAAATAGCATACACATAAGATCCCAAATATTGAGTATTGGACTGTAAGGCAAGATGTCCCAGCACTGTATCCAGGAACACCTGATTCAACAAGATATGGTTTACATTGTTTGGAAGACTTTTTGTTGGCTAGGAAGGAAATAAGGAAAATCCCTACTGGAACATGTATTAGAATCCCTAAAAATCATTTTGGATGGATATTACCTAAATCAGGATTAGCAACTTGAGGAATACTTATGTTGGCTGGAGTAATAGATTCTAATTACAAGGGAGAAATTGTTGTGGTATTCCAAAATTTAGGTGAAGAATCTATACAGTTTTGTAAAAATGATAGAATAGTTCAAGTGATCATTATTACTTGTGAAATAATAACCCCTTGTGACAGCTGACACTCCTTCCGAAATAACTCATGAACTGAAGGGTTTAGTTCTACTGACAGAATAAAATTGGGAGCTAAAGTATGGGTAAAGCAGAAGCCAGACAATGTTCCAAAGCCTGAAGAGATTATAGCATGCAGTAGAGATAATACTATAACTACTGTTTATTCAAGAGAAGATAATTACCAAATTGTGCCTTTAACTCAAATATTTTACTATGAATAAGGCTATGATAGTGGCTTCATGGACACCAGAAACATATCTGATGCTCATCCCTGCTTCTGCTTATTGTCTCCTTATTCTTTTTGGCCTTTGTTTTGTTTGTTTAACCTGTTTGCTAGATTTGTCTCTTTCAGGTTTAGTCCCCTCCACTTGCTGATGACCCCTGGACCTGACATCAACCAAGTTCTGGATACCAGCTAAGGAACTGATCCCTCAAATGGGGCCTCTCGAGGCAGGAACAGCTCTACATCCAATTTCAGCAGGAAGTAGTTTTAGAAGATGAGACATTTGCCCCTTACCCTGGGGGATTTTGGGTCCCATTTGTTTTGGGGGCAGAATGATGGGGTGCTTGTGCTCAAGCCCCCACCCTAAGATATTGGCTTATGTTATAATTTTGCATTACCTTTCTATGTTATTATGGAAGTTATGGACATGAAAGATCTTGGGGCCGAATGTTATGTTAATGGAATAGAAAGAGCTTTCCCATCCATTAATAGGCCTGTGTGACCTGCTTTGAGCTATGAGGCCTAAATCATATGGGGTCTGAGTCACATTTAAGCCTAGGACACAGGGAGTTAAGAGTGGGAGGAACTGGCCCAGTGGAATTTTAACTGAAATAGAATGTTGGGGGAGAGAGACAGTGTAGTTCATGAGAGGCAGAGCAGGGAGTGAGAGTGACACAGTGCTCAGAGAGAAGCAGCTTGAGTGGGTGGAGGGAGGAGCTAGTCTTAAGTCACTTGTTTGTATGGAGGTCTAACAAATAAGAATGCCTAAGATGTCAGTGCTCTCTGGAGTGTTGATGATCAGTACCTTGTTAAATATTGCCATCTGGCATTCTAATTCAAATAAGTATTTGGTTTTGCATTTCATGAAGAGTTTATTATATTTTGCAAATTTAGCCTAGAAATACATCTGCATAGCCATAGTAGCTGCTATGGGTATCTCATTGGTGTTACGTTTTACTACTCTCTCCTGGTTCTCCTACATGACACAGTTCCTTCTCTAATCATCTTCCAAATCATGGCCTCTAAGAGTAGGGGTCCCTAGGGGTTCTATCCTCAACCCTCTTCTCCTTTTCCTCTATATTACTTCACTTGGTGATTTCATCTGCTCCCATGGATTCAATTTCATCTCTATGCAGAAAATTCTCAAATCTACCTATCCTGTCCCAACCTCTCTGATAACCTCCAATCACCTCTCCAACACCCTTTCAGGCATTTTGAACTGCGTGTCCAGCAGACATCTTAAACTCAACAAGTCGAAAATAGAACTCATCTTTCCCCTTAAGTTCTATTCCTCTAAAGGACTTCCCAGTCCTCCAGACTCACAACCTAGGAATTATCTTGGATTCATTATCTCTTATCCCCCATATCTAATCTTTAGCCAAGGCTTGTTGATTTAACTTTTGCAGCATTTCTCATATTCCCTACTCCTTCTCTCCTCTGATGCTGACACTACTGTAGTGCAGACCCTCTTCACCCCACACCGGGATTACTGCAGTAGCCTGCTGGTGTGTCCTTCTCCCTCAAATCCTCTCCCAACTCCAGTCCATTCTCCATTAAGTTACTAAAATGATTTTCCTAAAGCACAGGTATGACATGTGCTTACATGGACATACCTCCTTTCTCAATAAACTCCAGTGGCTCCCTATTACCTCCAGGATCAAATACAACATTCCTTATTTGGTATACAAAGCCCTTCAGAACCTAACCCCACCCTACACATACACACACACACACACACACACACACACACACACTCCAGTGATGCTGGCCTCCTTGCTGTTCTATGAAAAAGAATCCATTGCTTAGGGCTTTCCCTCAAGCCCATAAAACTTCCTCTTCCACTCTATCTAGTGACTCCTTGACTTCCTTTATGTTCCAACTGAAATCCTAGCTTCTACAGGAAGCCTTCCCCATCCCTCTTAACCTTCCTTCCCTCTATTAACCATCTTCCAGGTGTCCTGTACATAACTTACTTTATGTGTTTGTTGGCATGTTTTCCTTCCATTAGATTATAAACTTCTTCAGGGCAGGGACCATCTTTTGCCTCTTTCGGTATCCCCATCACTTAGCATAGCATGTGATATATAGTAGGTACTCAACATATGTCTATTGATTGATGGATTGGTACATTGTTTGTAGAACTGTGAGATATTATAACTACTCTTTGGAAAGCAATTTGAAATTATGCAAGTGAGGTGAACCAGAGACTCCATTGCTTAGTTTATACCTCAAGGAAGTCCTTAAGAAGAAAGTCTCATATATACCAAAATATTTATAGCAGCATTTTTGTTATAGCAAAGAATTGAAAACTAAGTATATGTCCATCTACTGAGGAATGGCTAAACAAATTGTGGTACAGGAATGTAATAGAATATTACTAAGCTATTAAGAAATGACACGCATGGTAAATACAGAGAAGAATGGAAAGATCTACGTGAACTGGTTCAGAGAGAAGTAGGCCAAGTCAAGAAGACAATATACACAAGGACCATAACAATGTAAAGAACAGAAAGAAATCAAAAATGAATGAGGAAGGTGTGAAGAGGGATAAGGTTTGGTATTGGCACAAAACTTAGCAACCTGTTTATGGCCTTGAGCTCATTAATTAGTGCCATGATCTACTCACATGAGCTAACCAGTTAACAGATGACCAGTAGCACAGATCTATCATGGATAACTGTAGTCTCCTCTGGGGTAGTACTGTCTTGGCCAGGTTTCAGCTTTTCAATAGAGTACCTGAACCTTAAATTGAATTGATATAATAAAAGGTAGATATTCCCATAAGCCCATACAAAATGGTGACTCACTAATAGCCACTGCAAACATTGTAGGAGTGTCTCCACCTCTTCATCATTTAGTTGAATACAAATGAACTATAAAGAATTAGACTCAGCAAACTGTGACCTAGTCCAATCTGGCTGCTGTCTAAGTAACTAGCTCCGGAGTCTCTGGAGGGTATCGAATCTTCCTTCACAGGGCTGTAATGTTTCAGTCACATACTTTTGAAATGCTCTGCAAATTATTAGCTGGAAAGTTACATAAAGGAAAAAGAGGTCAGGATGCTGCCTCTCCTGATGTCATCTCGCACCAGCAAACCCATGGGGAATCCTGATGAGCCAGCCATCTCTAGAATTTAACATTTATTTATATTCCATCTACAAGAAGAGATGGCCTTTATTCTACAACATAATGGAATCATTACAAAAAATGTGCTCCCTGAGAACTGGGATGTGGAATTGGAACCAAGGTTCAGGAACTTGAGTGATTTTGATTAAGACACTAGCTGTGTGACTCTAAGCAGACCACCTGACTTCTCTGTAATTTGTTGGCCCAACTGGAGAACTGGATAAAAAGCAGTAAGGAGTTCAGTGAGGTACACACATGACATTATGATCAGAACTCCTCTTGGCTGGCAGCAGAACAGATCCCAGGCACGAAAGGTACAGAAGCCCCACCCCTTTGGTGATTCAAAACCATACCAAAGGTTGTACTTATTTGGATTATTACTTTTGAAATCAACCTAAATATACACATATATAAAGAATGGCTATAGTGCTATGTCCATGAGTTGAGATTTGGCCAATTCTCCAGCACCTCAAAGATCTTGGGGCCTAAGGGGAAAAAAGTGGGGTATGTGTGTGTGTGTGTGTGTGTGTGTGTGTGTGTGTGTGTGTGTGTGTGAAAGAGAGAGACAGAGACAGAGAGACAAATAGTGATAGAGAGATGGAGAGACAGTCACAGGGTGCTGTTCCTGGGAATAACAGTGAATATGGCTACTATCATTTCTCATTCTTTTTTAACCTTAGCTACCACAGATACTGGAATAGGGATTTGGAAATGACTATAATTGCATAATAATCCAGTTGTATATTAGCCATCATTTTAGAAAGCAGCTCCTATGGAAAGGAGAACATCCATCCCCTCCAACTGTCAGTCAACTGCTCACCACATAGGAAGCTGTCCTTCCGTACTGAAGAAGCAGGGTACTCCAAGGGAAAGACAGAAGGCAAAATGTGCCATGAAAGCTGAACCACCACTACCACCTTAACCACCATCTGCTGTCAGACCTTAGTGCAGACACCCCAGGACCCTGAACCCAAAAGCCTTTGAAATATCAATTTCCTATCTGACCTCCTGGAAAGCAAAGCCTGAGGAGACTAATGTCTGGCAATTACTCCTGCTGGTGCTATAGACCCAGAAAGAAGACCCAGAAAAAAAAGTTCTTGTACCAAAGTCCTTGGTGTTGTGAAATAGTTCAGTATCAAAAACTTCCATGATTTTATCAGTGGCAATGATAAAGAATAGGCGTTGCCACCTATCCTACCAATGCCACCTAAGGACTATGGGGTCTTTCCATCTGACTTAAAGCTGAAATCTTCAATATGTGTTATCTCCTCCATTAGAATGTGAGAGCCTTGGGGGCAGCTAGGTGATGCAAGCACTGGCCCTGGAGTCAGGAAGACCTGAGTTCAAATCCAGCCTCAAACACTTAACACTTATTAGCTGTGTGACCTTGGGCAAGTCACTTAATCCTAACTGCCCTGCCTTCCCCCTGCAAAAAAAAAAAAAGCAAGTATGTGAGAGCCTAGAGAGTAGGGGCTGTGTCACTTTTCCCTTTGTCTCCCCAGTGCAACACTTTGCATAATAAGCTCAATGATAACACAATAAGCATTTAATAAATTCTTCATTCATTCATTCTTTCATATTTTGGTTCCATGGGAAAATGATGCTTATCCTCCTTACTGAAAATCATGAATCTAGAATTGAAAGTGACCTCAGGGGCCATCTAGTCTCACCCTTTCATTTTACAGATGAAGAAACTGAGGCACATTAAGATTAAATGATTTGCCCAAGGTCACATTGAAAATATGAGGCAACACTTGAACACAGTTCTCTTGACTCTAGAATCAACCCTTTTCCCACCATACCACAATGCTTCCCTAACAGGGCAATTTATGGGGAAAGTATCCTGTTATTTTTAAAATACTAGATATACAACTGATTTATTATTGTCACTAATAATGATAACCAGATTATAACTGAAGGCTTAGATATGTAGATGTGGGAATTATTTGCATTGAGTTGATAATGGGGACTGTGGGAGCTGGTGAGATTACCAATAACATATAAAGAAAAGATGGATCAAGGTACCTTCGTTGAGGACAGGAATGATGTCTTACTTAAGAAAAAGTAATATGGTGGTAAGAATCATAAACTTGGAGTCCAAGGACTTAGTTTAATAATAACAAGGAGGACATTAGGGGAGAAAAAAATGTATTAGAAATGATAGTTATATAACTCATTTTTCCCAGGCACACAACAACATTAGTCCTGGTTCAAGATCCCTTTTTTTGGCTGCATAGTGAGCCCAGAGCAGCATCTTGAATTAGGCCATCCGATTAATATAAGAAAAGTTAAAAATGTCCTGTGGCACCAGTTGAGGATGGAGGTGCATTAGGTCGGCGTCCCATTTGAGGCTCTGCTGTGATAGAAGCAGTATATGCTGGCTCGTTTGCCATAGTCCTTGAGCCTATTAGAAGGCAGGACATCATTTTGGTAGATAACCAGGAAATATATTTTGTGCCTCTGCACCAGGTAGTGCAATATTCAAGCCATCAGCCCAGTTATTTCATCAAAATCTGTCTGATGACACATGTACAAATGATCTCTCCATTTCCTGGGTTGTTCTCTGCAATTGGGCAGTCTTTGAGTCTTTGAAAAAACACTATTGGCCAGATTAAAACATTATATGATTTGGTACACGTCTTCTTTTCTACCCTAGTCCTCATCCCACTGAAAACCTTGGCCTCCCAGTTTCTCAGTTTATTCAACTCCCATGACCCTTGCCTCTAGTCTACCTCAATCACATGATTCTAAAACTTACTAAAAATAGGGAAATCGATTACTAGTTAAGCCTCAATCTTCACATTCATAAAGCTCACACAAGTAACATTCTGTGGCCACTCAATGTACTATGTATAAAAATAAATGGAAAAGAAAGAGATCAGGCCTTCTTCTCTATCAACTCCTCTTTACTACCTTCAGACAGGAAGAGAGATGAGGAAAGAGGTGTTTAGGTGTGTCCTAGACCCCAATGAGACCTTAAAGTTTAAACAGGAAGGCAAGCATAGCATTGGGGGTGGGGGATAGGAGGAGGTCACTTTTCCCCTCAGGTTCCTCATCTACAGAATGAGGGACTTGAACATCCACGGACAGGTCCACTTCAGCTTTAAATCTACATTCCTAGACCCTCAGCCTCTTCCTGCTGGATACTTTCCATCTTCTGGTACTCAGAAATTCAGCTTTCTCTTAAAGGCAACAATTTTTTTGGTTTCTCCAACCCTCCTCAAAGTTAGCTGTTCTTTCTCCCACACTCCCTGCCACACAAAGCCAGGAAGAGTAACTAGCACGGCCTTTGCTTCCTGTGTGACCATCATTGGTTGTCGCTTTTGTTGTTTGACCTTAGTTCTTGAAGAGGACCCAGATGCAGTGGGAGACGTTGGCCTTTTTAAGCTAAGGTCTTTCCCAGGTCTCAGGTTGTCTCAAGCAATGGCCATTCAGTAATTAAATGCTAGGTCAGAATCTTTGAATAGTCATAGCTGTTCTCCTCCTCCTCCTCCTCCTCCTCCTCCTCCTCCTCCCCCCACGCCCCAGCCTCACCCCATTCACACGGAGAGTCACACTCTTACATGTGGGTGCTCTGTTCAAAAGAATAAAAATTTTGATCGCTTAGATATACTTCACAAAGTACCTTGAGTTTGGGGGCTAGATTTCTTTTTCTTTCCTATTTATTCTGTCATTCCTCACCCCCAAAAAACTGGAACAATTAATTCTTTTGTCTTGTGTAGATTTTATTTATAATTTCTTGAAATACAGATCTAAAAAACCAGGTTTTGTTAAGGCCCATTGTGATCCAAACGGAGCTATCCAAATCACTCTGGCTTTCACAGATTGGCCAATAATAGGTCCCAGTCCAAGCCTCACTTGCTCATTGTTTGGGCCTGATGGCTCAGAATGAATGTAAATGGTAACTGTTTCTGTTCTGGCCAGAAACTCTGACGGTCTTCCTCTCCCAGACGGTTTCTTTCATGAAGGCAAACTAGACCATCTTTTACTTCGATTCTGATCTAGCCTTTAATTACTGAATGGGCATTGCTTCAGACAAGCTGAGATCTGGGAAAGACCTTAGCTTAGAAAGACCAACATCTCCCACTGCATACAAGGCCACTGCCAGTAGTCTTGACCTTTGTCCTGCCACTGGACTACAATGACTCTGGAGGAGAGAGTCAGGCTGACAGCCCTGCCTCACTTAAATCCAATTCACTTGCAAGTCAAGACATCACCCTCCTGATGTTACTGGTCCTCTTTGAGAGGGAAAGATGAACAACAATGATTATCATTTGGCAACCAGTTCCCCTCTCTTAAACTTCTCTACATCTATGGACCTTAACGTCATTTGCCCTCTCTCCCAATAAACTCAGTGTCTGATTCATAGTCTTCTTTTCTACTCCAGTTCCCATCCTGTTAAATTAAATGCCTTGGCCTCTCAATTTCTCAATCTTCTCAATTCCCATAATTCTTGCCTCCAGCCTACCTCAACCACATGCAGGAATGGTCAAACTTCAGACAGATACCCTCCTCCTTTTACATTACCCCTTCCCCTCAGCTCAATTAAATTTACCCAAGGTGCCAAAATTTCTTACTACAATTTTGCCTACATGGATGAAATTACAAGTCTGGAATCCATGAAAAAAACTTCCCTAAGCGTAAAGTTGATTCCATAAACCAACTGAGAGCATTTAAAGGGTTAGTCCCAAAGCATGTTAGATGATAGAGAGGTGAGGGATTTTTTTGAAAAAGAAAATACTAATGATTTATCAAAGTTAAGCTACAAAGCATACAACACAGGGATTAGCAAAAGCAGATGATACCTCAAGTTCCACAACATCCCTGTTGGGTAGAAATCCAGTACCTCTGAAGGGAAATGAGTAATTCTCTTTCCAGTTTATGACTGAGAAGTTAAGTGACTTGTCTGATATCATTCAGAGTGCCTGAGTGAAGCAAAAAAAAAAAATGAAAGCCAAAACTTGATTTTTATTTCTACTACTTGCCATCCTCCTCTTCACTAACGCACAAGCCAGAGCACCTCCATGATGGCCGTGAGCCCTAATGTATACGATGTGAATAGCAGATGAATCAAAAATGGTTCCTACATCCTAGGACATGAGATGAAGAAGTCAATTTTGTTGCTCATAGAGAAAGAAAAATTCCTTCCTGTAGGCAGCTCCTGCCCGAGGAATTTAATTAATCCTTTAAACTTCTCTTGTTTTGATTTTGGTTCTAAACAGTTAGGGTTAAATTTTTTTTTTAATTTGTTTAGTTTTCTCCACTACCAAAATATACATTGGATAGTAACTCTTGGACCATGTCTACATTGGCCACATAAATCACTTGTTGCTTAACAGAAAGTAATTTATTTACTTGACATGTACATGGCCCATCTGCTTTATTTTTAAATACACTATATCAAGTAGCTTACCACAGCTGCCACTGCTTCTAATGGGTCGGACACATCCAATCTCAATAGCTCAATGAAAATGTCACGTCATAAAATGGAGGGCAGATAAGGAGACTCAGCACTGAGAGATTGGAGAATGAATTGGGGGGAAAATTAGTGAGGTAAGCTTCAGGAAGAGGTCTAAACTTCTAGTATTTTACAGGGAATCTTATTAGGACTTTTCAATTAAAGGAGTAGAAATAAATCCCCATTGGATGATGGAGAAAGTACTAAAACAGAATCTTTGTCCCTGAAGGCTGGGGTCTCTTGGTTTTGTTTTCATGTTTCCAGCGCTTGCAGTGTGCCTATAGGTCACATAACAGAGGCTTAATAAATACTTGTTGGTTTGTTCCATGAAAATTTTTGCACAAGAAGGATTGCTATTTGTTGGTTATCTCTGGAAAGTATTTAAGGATAATCTATATATGGAATGGTATGGGAGGCTTCCCATAAGTAAAGGAAGAACTGAAGACCAAGTATTCTGCTTTCGTTGTTCCACCCATGTAATTTCCAATGCCAACATCTGAAAAACAACTTTGCATTGAAAGTGAGGTATAGTAAGTATGTGTGTGTATATACACACACACATACACACATGTGTGTATTACAAGATACTGTATTGTATCGTATATGTATCATATATCACATCATATTGTATCATATATCCATAAGAAATATAGATGTGAAATTTTGGAGCAGGCAGTTTTCCCTTCTCTGGGCATCCCTATTTGATAACCTTTTATTTAACACCTCCCTGGCACTACAACTAGCCTTATGTTTTACCAGTTCAACAAATACTTATCACATTCAACGTAAGCCAGGAGACCAAGATTTTAATCTCTGTTCTGTGCTTACTAGTCATGTTGCTATGGAAAGGTCACAACCTTTTGAACCTGTTTCCTCATCTATAAAATGGAGATAATAAAATTTGTACCACCTACCTCATAGGATTGATAGATTATTTTTGTCAATTTTAAGGTATTATATAAGTGTGAGATATTGTAAATATTTTTTTATCATTTGTATTAGGTACCCAGCAACTAGTAGGTCCATTGCTATAATTACTATCTCCCACTGCACCTTACCCTTTGGTTATAGAATCCACTCAGGGATGGGCTTTCTGTTCCTCCCAAGGTGACAATTAGCTAATCTAATATACCCATCAAACACTTATGTACTAATTATATACAGTTATCTCTTCCACATCACAGGAGTTAGGGACAGGGTGCCCCTACAATCTGGAAAATCTGAGTAAAAAGTTTTGGCCCTCCCTTTGTACCAAAGAATTCTGATTTTTTTTCTTCTTTTCTTTTATGGGGTGTTTATAGTACCTTATTGTAAAATTTGGGTAAAGTATTTGGTCATAGGCTCTGTGTCCTCTGCTGGCCTTCACATGTTGTCTGAGGCTTTCCCAAAATTCTCATTTAATTTTTTTATGCTGACCCATGATATATCAAAACTATTATGGAAAAAGTCACAAAGTGGAAGGGACAAATGTAATGTTAGAACTAAAAGCAAACAGTGAACACAGAAGGATAAAAATTGCATCTTCTAATTCCCCAAAGCCCTCACTCTTCTTCTATGGGTATATTTTATACAGGAGAGTGCTGTGAAATATTTAACAACCAGGTCTCTGAAAAATGAAGGTGTGCATAACATACTATTAAATTTAATCTGCATCATTTACATTTTCTCCATCACTTAGGTTCAGATCATCAAAGCAATAAATTATGTCCTGATTTGTAGCACTTGTTAATTTCTGTTAGCTCTCTTGAGTCAGTCCAAATCAGCTCAAGCCACCACTGATTTTATGTGTATTTTGCTGTGATCATAAGCAGCCGTGTGCCTTAGTTAATGGGATAACACATTCCCAAAGGAGAGACTCTGGAGGGTCGTCTGGCCAGATAGGAGAGGATAATAACACTAAATCAGGTCAGTGAAATGTGATGTTTTCTGGAAAGGCCTCAATGTGCCCTTTAAATTGGTCTGTGTTGATGGCTGCTGAACTTCTGATGAATAGGGGCAACCCTGAGATTACACAAGGCATGACTATAAAGTAATGAAATGGATTCCACCCAGAGACAGCACCCTCGGGATTTAGTTATATCATAAGTGTATTTTGTAGGTGTGTATATGCAAGGTCATGCTATATTAATGAATCAGAAACTCAGAATTGAAAGAGATTTCAGAAGCCACCTAGCCCAAACCATTCCTGGATAAGAATTTGTCATAATAATAATAGCAATAGTGAAAATACTGATATTATATATGATATACAAATATATACATGATATAATAATAGTGATCATAGCTAGCATTTATATAATGCTTTAAGATTAACAAAACACTTACCTGTATTATGTCATTTCAATTATTTTATTACTATTTCACAACAACTTTGTGAGGTAGGTGCTATTATTACCGTATTATAGTCATTTGACAAATAACCAACTGAGGCTGGGAGAAATTAAGTGATTTGCCTAGAATTACAGAGTTGGTAATTATGTGAGGAAGGATTCAAGCTCAGGTCTTCCCGACTCCAAGTGCAGTGCCCTAAGCCCTAACCACTGCACCACCTGGCTGCTTGTACAACATCCCTGAAGAGTGGTCGTCTAGACTTTGTTTGGACAGCTGGGTGGCACAGTGGAGGAGCAGCAGGCCAGCAATTTATGAAGCACCACAATCTGTTTGATGTCCATCCCTACAATATCTTTCACCCCCATCCTCCTATCTCTGTTCACACAGCTATCATCAGGCTCTCCCTTATCATCTCTCATCTGAACTACTCCAGTAACCTCCCAGTAGGCCTCAAAGCCTCAGATCTTTCCCCAGTCCAATCCAATCTTCACATAGCTGCTCAAGTGATTTTCCAAAAGCACGGCATGTTTGGATGCATTTTCCTGATGCTGACCTTCTTTCCTCACACCCTCAGCTTTGAAAAATCTTTACCTAAAAGAAGACAAAAGGTCACCAGGGGTCTGATTGGTCTCCACTTCCTGGGTCATCTAGGTACTAAAAAAAAAATCCCAAACACAGAGTCTGGGCCTCTCAGATTTGGTGGGTGCCTAACACCACGTGAGTTGCCATGTCCTGATGACCTGCTGACTTCATTTCACATGGAGCTGGGGGGTGGGGTTACTATATGTTCTGGTGGCATGTTCTAACAGGGTTAGGGAAAATGCTTCTTGATTTCTGGCCTCATTGTATCCCAACATCAAACCTGAACTAAGAGGACCACTCTTATGGGTGGGTGAGTTAGGGGGGACACAGCCTGGTTCCCTGCCTCCAGAGCCCTCCTGATTGTTACATGGGGATCCCGTCTTCTTGAGGCAAGGAGCAGAGTCCCACTAAGGCAAGTGGATGAACTTGGTGGGTACTGGAGGAGACTGTCTAGGAAAGAAAAGAAAGTGCCAAGGCCAGCTTTCCCTCAATGTTGTTCTGTGCAAACTGGACTGTCAGTATCATAGACTGAAAGTAAAGTGAGACTGCCCATTCTGCAGCTAGAGGCCGATCTCTTAGCTTCCAGGGACCAAGGAAGGAAAGCCAAAGGACAGTCAATGGAGCTCGTGACTGCACAAGGGAAGAGATGTCTCAACCCCAAAATTCCACTTCTGGTAGCCATAGAAGCCAAGAGACAGGAAGAGAGCAGAGCTGGGGCAAAGATGGGGGAACTCTGACTAGGGAGAAGAAAGCTTCAGGCTAATTCTAGCCCAGCTTCCAGAGAAGGAGACAGGTAGGAAAGGCCTTCAAGATCTGCAAGGTGGTTCCCAGAGAACTTCAAACAGAAACCAGAGGAGTCCCTGGACCAATGGCTCCTGAGAGTGTGCACTAAAGGCTCTCTGCCCTTTGACTTCCATAACCTAGGGTAACTCTTAGCGGGTCTACTTTTACCAAACCAATGAAAATTATTAAAACCTCCTAAGGGAGAAGGCTCTTCCATCCCTTTTGGGGTGGCTAAATTGGGAGTGATTTGCACCTGGCTTTGTAAAGATGAATTTCCCTTGTAGCCAGCTCTCAGAGGGGGCTCTCTAGGGAAGGGGTGACATTCCTAAAAGAAATGGATTTGATAAACAAGATTTATATGCAATGTTACAGGGAGAGATAATAGCTTGCCAAGATCTATGCCCAGCTTGTCTCCAGGGCAATTAGATTTCTTGCCTTCTGGGTGGAGCCCCACACATATGGCTCCAGATTTTAGCAATGGGTCTATCCAACCACACAACCAGACAAATGTGGGCTGCTCAATTGGTGAAATCTGAGCAGGAGGTTAGTACTGCTGTGGCTTGGGCAAATTCTGCTGTCAGTGTAAATAGACACTCTGGGAATGGGGCAGAAGCCACAGAGTTGTGGCCACCCTGCTAGGTGGTCAAAGGGAGTTAACATCATCCCCAGGAGGGAGATTTGGGTGTGGCTGATAAGAAAGCAAATAATGGTCAGTTCACATAAGTCAAGTGCTAGTAAAACTGAGCAGGAAAATTTAGTAGGAAGTTAGGGGCCCTTTGGCCCCACCAAAGCCTCAGGTTATCTGCTAAAGCTCCCAGGGGAGACTACAGAGGGCGGTCCATGGAGGGAATGGTTATTACCACTTCAGTATCTGTGCAAGAACTTTCAGTAACTTCCAGGTTTGTTACTGTGCATAGGACCTAATGCAGAGGTTCACAAACTTATTTGGTCTACCACCCCTTTTCAAAATAAAAAATTACTCAGTGCCCCCTGAAAAATCTACTTTTTTTTAACCCTTTAAAGTTTTTTTTTTCAATTTTGTCATTTCAAAAAATACAAAATATTTTAATGGCATCTTAAATTTAATAATTTATTGTGAATTTGTGGTGTTTTCCCTGCATTAATATTTTGGTAATGCAATATTGTATCATGTAACTGTACAGTACTATATTGTAAACAAGTCATTACACAGACCAACAACAGCCAACACACTTACCTGTCGACACTTCCTTGTTAAGACCTGTCAGCAGACTTGACCACTGATGAGTTATAACTTGGATTTTGTGTGTTTATTTGTAAAATAATGTAATCACTATGACTTTAACTCTATGTATGAATGGTTTTTCAAATTTTTCTTTTCTCCTTTCTGCTTCCACTACCCCCTTATTTTTATTCAATTCTCCCCAACTGCACCTGAGGCTACTACCACCCCCCCCCTATCATTTCAGTATTTCAGTGCCCCTCAGGGGGCAGTATTGCCCACTTTAGAAACCTATGAAAATGGAAACCATTAGAGTTACCTGAACTATCTCATGCCATTAACATCATCCAATATCTAATAGGGAAGGAGGGGCAGGATGCGGTGTTAAAAAGATTACTTCTCTAGTAATGGAGATGAAGGAAACTGGAGTATTTCATTATATTAGCTTCCCTTACAACAACCTTGTGTTACCTGTGAGGAAGGCAGATAGTACCAACAGCTTACAGTGGACCACAGGACACTAAATCAGTCATCATACCTATCTCTACAGCTGCTTCTGATCTCATCATTGCTGCAGACCAAGTAGTCTAGGGTCCAGGGTGGGTGGTATGGAGCTATCCACTTTGCCAGTTTTTCCCCCTCTATGCCTGTGGCTGGGACTAGTCAGAAACAGTTTGCTTTCACCTGGGAAGGAGTTGAACATATCTTCACAATCCTTTCCCAAGGCTACTTAAACTCTCCTTCATACTGCCGCATTATAGCAGGGTATCTCACTCACTTCTTAACCCTTTACAAGCTGGCCTCTGACCTTATTCCATTGGAATTGCTCTCTCGAAAGTTGCCAGTGCCAGTACTGAGCTGCCAAATTCAATGACCTTTTCTCAGTTCTCATTCTCCTTGACCTCTCTGCAGCCTTTGACATTGTTGATTACTCTCTTCCTGATAATCTCAGCTCTTCAGGTTTGTAGGATACTACTCTTTCTTGGTTCTCCTCCTATCTATCTGTAATGGGAATATACATTTTTAAGATCTTCCCTGCCCCTAGGCTAAAGTGCACCTGGAGCCTGGGGTGGGAGGCTTGTTTTTCAGTAGATACTTCTTGATTGGCCAGTGGGTCAATAAAGTTGTTACATTCTCTGAGCCAGGAGAAGGCTATATAAGGCCTGATGTGAGGCTTTGTTTTGGGGCTCACTTTGAGAAGTGTTCTGTGATTTGATCTGAATTCTGGGAAGCCATTGTCCAGGGCCCCCCCGGCTTTGAAAAATCTCAGATGTTGAAACCCAGATGTTGATTTGGTATGGATGTAATGGTTGGACAGTTTGGAAAGCTGTCTACTTGATCTGTTTCTGTCTTGATAATTCTGCCTGTATACTTTGAAGTTCAGGATGCTGACCTTTTTGCCCTGAATGAGGTAAACAATATATGTTTAACTGATTACAGTAAGCTTGTTAACCCATTTTGAGTTGCTTTCCTTTATCAAAGCAGATCCAAGAACCTGTGTTGGCAGCAAACCCTGAGAACGCTTGGGGTGCTTGCTGCTACACTATCTGACTGACCCTTCTCAGTCCTTTGCTGCATGTTCATCAAGATCATGAATCTAAACATATGTGTCCCACAGAGTTCTGTCCTGGACCCTATTTTCCTCTTCTCTACTTTACTTGAATTTAATTACCATCTCTAGGATGATGATTTTCAATTCTACCTATGCACCCCAATCTCTCTACTGACCTCCATTCTAGCATCTCCTTTGTTCAGATATCCTGAACTTAAACATCTTAAACTCAACATGTTCCAAATGAAATTCATTATCTTTTGCCCTAAATCCTCTCCTCCTTCTACTTTCCCTATAATTATAGAGGGTAACACCATCCTCCCCCTCCCCCTCTCTCAGGCTCACTGCCTTGGTATCATCCTCAAATCTTCACTAACTCTCATCCACCATATTTAATCTGTTGCCAGGGCTCGCTGCTTTCACCTTTTTCATCATCTCTTATATATGTCCCTTTCTCGTCTCTGACATTGCCACCACTCTGGCCCATGCCATCATCACCTCATACCTGACTATTGCAATAGGTTGCTGATGGATCTCTCTGTCTCAAGTCTCTTCTCCAATGCATCCTCTATTCAGCCACCAAAGTGATTTTCCTAAAGCAAAGGTCCTGGACCATGTCACTCACCCTACTCAATAAACTACAGTGGTTCCCAATTGCCTCCAGGATCAAATACAACATCCTCTCTTTGGCATTCAGAGCCTTTCATAACCTAACCCCTTTCTACTTTTTCAGTCTTTTTAGACCTTACTCCCCACCAGGTACTTTTCCATCCAGTCACACTCACCTACTTGCTGTTCCATGAACAAGACGCTCCATCTCTCATGTCTGGGCATTTTCTCTGGTTGTCCTTCATGCCTGGAATGTTTTTCTTCATCATCTGCCCACTGGCCTCTAATGCTGCACAACCACACCAGCATCTTCCCACCAGAAGAGCAACAAGTCCCTCTTGGAGGTGGGAATTGCATTCCCTTTAGTACCCACTTTAATCCCCTCCGAGGAGTCACTTTGGACATCATTTCTTTGAGGTCTAGGAAATGATTGCTTCTGCTCCTGTAGTATGTAGGTTGAGTTAGTGTGAAGAGTTTTCAAAATTAAGAACCTAATCTTCTTCAGTCTCCTGAAATGGTAGATGGAGATTATCTCTAAGCTTTTCTTTGAGAGAAATAGACCAACTATGGGTCCCTTGTACAGGAAATCACAGGTAGGGTAGTTAAATTATGACAAGAGATGAGGCCACAAAAAAGAATATGGAAGCATGGCTGGGTTTGTAGGTGGATACAGCAACCACATACCACTCAGTGGCTTGGGAATTAGGACTCCTGGTACCCATGTAAGGTAACAAGTTTAGCCTTCATCATTTTTTACCTTTCCCCCTGCCTGCTTCAGTTTATCTGTCTTTCAAGTTGCATTGACCTTTAAGCTTTTATAAAGTTCTGACCCATTTATAAGGTGAGAGTAATATCTGTCCCATACAAGTTGTGACAAAATGAGCTTTCTGTAGATGGGTGCCTAATAAGAATATAGTATTATTTTTGTTTGCAGGAAGGTAGCGATGTCTGATCCAATTCTTGGAAATGGGGTCCTAGAATCCATAGCTAGTGTCTGCAAGAAGCAAGACCACTAGTGTGAAGCACAAACAGACCAGCACAAAAGAATACTGAGGAAGCTTGAATAAGTGCAGGGGACAAATTCCCAAGAAAACATATAAAACTGCATTTTCAAAGTTGTGATTTCAGTCCATGTTTTACCACTTATGGTTGCCTGCATAATTGGTTTAAGTTACAAAATTCCAGTTTGTTTCCTTAATTTGGATTTTCATTCTTGTTCAAATAAATTTATTAATTAAAAAAAAAAAACAGTAGATGGGGAAACCCAGAGGATTCCAGGCTCAATCTGACTATGCCACAAACACTTCCTCACAATCTAAGAGCAAAACCCAGAGATTTATTGAACTTTTCAGGTTTTGGAGAGCACACATTCTCAACCTAAGTATACTGATGGCCTCCATTTACAAGTCACTCAGAGCTTGGCATCTCGCCAGTGGGGCTCAGAATAGACTACATCTCTAGAAGACGTAAAGCAGGCTGTTCAGCAGCCTCTCCACTTGGGCCTTTAGGATTCTGCAAGGTCCAAAAATGATCTGACTGAGTGGAGTCTTTGGCCAATACCAAGGGGTGGACAGAATAAGTGTCAGTGTTAGGTGTCTGGACCTTCAAGTTCCCCAGAATAGCCACTTGCTATAATGCTTTTGAAAAGCAATTGCTTGCCCCTTACTGGGCCCTACTTGTTACTGATCAGATGACAAATCAGTGCTACCCTGGAAGGGCTATCTAGTGGTTTCTTGACTCTAAACTGCAGGAAGACTTACCTGCATTTTTTTTAAATGGCCTATTTTTGGATATGGCTCTGGCTGACCCTTTCCAGCCCTTTCTTATTCTTTTCCCAGTATCAAGTTGCCTTTGCCTCAAGGTCCTTGTCCAACAGGGCTCTAGATACCTGGGAAGGGACATAGGGGGTGTTCAGAGAAGACCAGTGCCCCTGGTGTAAGGGCTGCCAAGAGATACTTTCCACCTGTTCCACCTAACTCTCACCTGTGTCTCCAAAAAGCTGTAGTACGCACAGCGGCCACACTCTAGTGAAGTTTTGATAGAAGGGCTAAACCAGGTTGAGGGTAACTGAGGGGTCTCAAACCCATTGGTAAGTTAGGGGGGTGTCTACCCCAAGCATGTGGAATGAGCAAATGAGAACAATCTGTTCCAACAGCCATTAAGGTAACTGAAGCAGGCACTGTGGAACACTTTGTGCTTGGCTAAACATCGGAGATGCCAGGGTCTCCCACTGCATCCCAAGCCATTACAGCCATCTTGACTGTCCCACCACTGAACTGTGATGCCTCCAGAAGAGAGACTGAGGCCGACTACTTCATGCAACCCTGCCTTGCTTAAATCCAACTTATGCATGTAAATTGGTGCCTGTACCATTTTTACCTATGTCAAAGTTCTGTGGCAACAGACAAGTGATGAAGCAGCAGGTGTGGATACACTGGGAGCTGCAGTTACAACCCTGCACACAGGTGGCTCAGACCTTAGGATCATCCATCTTCTTACTGGAAGCATAAGTGGGATTTGGCAGCCCCCTGGGTGTCTGAGCAGCCTTTTAAGGTTCACAGTGCTCACCTTCACAGTCTAAGGAAGGGGCTAGAAAAGGTGCCCTAGAAGAGCCTGTTTACCCAATGCTAGCCTAATTACCATGGCAGGCAGGGATCCCACCCTGAGGTCAAAACACACACACAAAAATGTACAAAAACTTCTGCAAAGATGATTCCATTCACCATTGGTACATGGAATGTGCGCACACTTACAGACAACACAAAATCCAATAGAACATAAATAATATATGGTTTTCTAAGTCAGTATGTACCTGGAGGGGACACTACTACTCCAGAAGATACTAGGGACCTTGCTACCAAAAGGTGGTATATTATATGAACAGTGTTTCCTTGATACAACTTTTCTCTTCTCACCCATACCATTGGGAGGTTTTACCTGAAAGAAGACCAAGCACCTCTGAGGCCTAATTGGCCTCAAGTTGCCTGATACAGTTTCCTTCCCTGCACTTTTCCTCTCATCCCCATGAGATAGCCAGCATGAAGTAGACCCAGGACAAAGCTTCCACTGGGAAGTGATTGGTCATGGCTTTCTGACACAACTTCCTGGCCATCTAAATGCATAAAAAAATCTCAGTCACAAGGAGTCTGAGCCTCTCAGATTTGAAGGAGGCCTGAGAACCACAGCAAGTCACCATACTCTGACAACTGACTGATTGGCCATGTTTCCAGAAGGTGAAAAGGAGGGCCGTGTCCAGAGTGCAACTGTAGCCTTGTTGCATATTCTTACTGTATGGATAAAGTAAAACCTCCTTTGTTAAATGTTGACTTTCTTCTGAGTCCAAGCCTCACTTCATGCCGGTATCAAGCCTGAACTAAGAGGGTGCTGGCATTAGTTGTACTTTTAACAATAGGCTTGACCAGGTCTCCACCCTCCCTCACTCGGTAAACACCAGTAATTCCCTATCACTTTGAGGATCATGTCATGTTTTTCACAACTTGGCCCTTTTCTATCTTTAGTCTTATATATTAGTCCCTTCCCTACACTCCAGTCATAATGGCCAATCTACTGTTGCTTACATATGACTTCCCAGCAACAAGTTCCTGACCATGCCAAAGTAGACTGACCATACTGGGTACATGAGTTGAATATCAATTGTGAATTGTCTCATTTTGTCCACACTTCTCTACCAACTTCTGTGAAAAATGGCCAGAGGGCAGAGGGAGAAGGGCAAGAGGGAGTGGGAGGTAGATGAACTGAACTCTGAATTTTCTAGAGCTTTAGAACTGAACAACCAATATCCTTTGGAAATTGGAAGTGGGAAAAACTGTAGGGTGTGGTTGGGTAATAGATATTTTATTATTTATTGTTTTTATCGATCCTATGGCAAGAGTGGGGGATTATATACAACTGTATTTTGTCTGGTTTTGTGGGAAGCACTTCTCTAATTCCAGTGTCACAGCAACTTAACATTCTACTTAATAAATACTCATTGACTGACTGACTGACTGACATGCCTAGGGCTCAGTGAAATATGGTTAAGGGAGGAAGCAGGTTTTTGTAGTAGCATGAGCATTAGAGCTAATTCAGATTGGATAAGTCCATACTAACTATATGTACAGTCCATGGCCCCCCAGAGGTGGATTTGGGAGCTCGATGGTCTGTGAATCAGAGCCCGGCACTTCCTCCATGCTCAAGGCAGTTTGTGGGGCACCCTAAGGCTGAGCATGTGATTCACCCAAAACATCTTCCTTGCTGAATAGGATCAGAAAGAACAATGGCTAGCTTTGCCACCTTGTCAGCCAGTAAGATGGACAGAAGCTAGTAGTTAAAAAGACATGATATATACAGAGAAGCATTGACTTCTGTATTGACCATAGGATCATAGCTCTTGAGATGGAAGCAGACTCAAAGGGTACCTAATCCAATCCCTTCATTTTACAAATAAGGAAACTGAGGCTCTGGGAAGTCAAGTGACTTGCTTAAGGTCATACAGGTAGTAAACAACAGAAGGGGGGATTTGAACTCAGGCCCTCTGACTCCAGAACCAGCATTCTTTCTATTGTACCATGCCCAAAACATGATCTTTCCATAAGATATCTGAAGCTTGGAAAGCAACTCTAAATCAGAAAAACTGTTCTTTATGAGTGCTTCAGCTCCTCTCTCAGAACTTATTTGTACTTTTTGTTATTCCTATGAAGTTAATCGAGTGATTTGCTTTTTATTAAACAAGAGCTGATGTGGTTTGTTGATCAGGATTTACTCTCTTGGCTTTTTAGGGCATCAGTTCTTTCACCTCTTTTGGGGGGGAGGGGGGAAGGGAGAGAGACCTGGATGAGTGATTTCATCTGCGTAGGGAAATGCCCATGGAGAAAGAAGTGACAAATTACTCTAGTACCTCTTCAAGAAAACCCCAATGGGGTCATGAAGAGCAGGCTGAAACAACTCAACCACAAGGGGAAATGTCTTAAACAGATGCACATGGGAACCTGCTCTGCAATGTATATTTTAACAAATTATCAGGGGCTCTGAGTAGTCACTTAGCCAGGGTTATACAGCCAGCCAAAATATGTCACAGACCATAAATGAGGGGGTCATGGGGGTGAGGGGGGACCTTTGTGACTGTCCTGCATCACAGCTGCCTCTCTAATTATTTTATAGTAACTACATCCTAAAGCATTCTTAACTTCAACTTGATGATTAAACATGATTTGTAACATTAATTCTAGTCTCAGCAACATTTATCTATCTACCTGTTGCTCTACCTACTTATATCCAAGCCTGCTAGCAATCCTATGTTGAGCACATAGTAAATTCCTGGTTACTTCCCAGGAAGCTCAAGTTCCATCCCCAACTACTCCCTCACACAATTATTCTATGCCCTAGGGATACAATGCAAGGCTCTCTGCACTAAGGCAAGAAACCAAGGAAGCAGTCCAGGCTTTGATTAGTCAGCTGAGAACATAGCTAGAAGGAGATCAATTAGTTTTGACTTGCATGAACAATCTTTAACTAGAAACTGGATTCTGACCACCAATTGAATGGATTTTGGTGCTCAAGGAAAAGAATCCATCTTGTAAATTAATTTAAAAACATGACAAATCTTGTTATACATGTAATTCATTTATTGTAACATTATAGCCTCTCATACAACAGAAAACACTATCTCATCTAAGAACATTTTAAGTAAAAAAATATATTTGTGTGAAGTTCTTAGGTCTTGAAATAGAGCGAGGGAAGAGAACTTAAAATGGTCAAACTATTTATTGGCAATTACATTCATCATTCCATGATGTTTAAGAAAAACGAACATGGGTTTTAATAGTCAAATATTTGATTTTCTTCTAAGTTGTCAAGCTCAAGCATACTTATTTTTATTTTGTTAAATTTACATTAATATGAAGCATATTACTCATGGACATACCAGTTGCATCAAGGTATGTTTACAAATGTAAAGCAGCTATTTACACCCACCCACACACACACACACACTCCAGTTATCATCCTTAAAATGACATCAATATCTTGGTATATTTATTTATCTTAAAGGACCTAGATTTCTATTAGCAACTGGATGAAGAGGAGGAAGTCATAGCAAGCAAAACCAAATAATATTTATACACTGTAATAGTGATAGTCCTATTGGTGGCAAGATCTCTTTTGGAAGATAAAAACTGAAGTAAATACTGTGGGCAAGTGTTATCTGATAGTGGGTGTTGGTTTTGAGATCTTAGGTTGCTTCCAAATAGCAATCTTCCACAAGATCTCTTCCTGAAAAAGGAACTGTTTATGAAGGAGGAATGGAAGAGATTGCTTGGCAATTCAAAGAATAGCTGAGAATTAGTATTTCACATCAGTGCAAACAAATAAATCTGTTCTTTCTTTCCATTCAGAGACTACACAGCTTCATCTTGTGCAGGAACGATACTGGCTGCTTAAGTTGTATGCAAGGGAATCTGCAATGCAGTTATGCTATAGTGAGCAGCAATAGCACTGGACTTGGACTCATAGAACCTGGGTTTGAATGGAGCCTCAGCTTTCAATTCACAGTGGATTTTGATCAAATCACAACACTTCTCTGGGCTTCGGTTTTCTCATTTGAAAAATAAGGGATTAGGTCATGTGATCTCTAAAGTACCTTCCAGCTGTAAAATCATAGTGAGATCATAATCTCCCCTTTCTACATATTTCCCCACACATACCCAAGACTAAGCTTTCCTTCTTTAATTAAATAATCTGAAAATACTTTCATTAGCAGTCATTTTCTTCTAATACTGTTTATAACCATCATTGCCTAAAATGACTATTTTATGAAATAGCTAGGTATGGTCTGATAGTATTATTTTAAAGTTTAGTCAAGAGTAAGGAGCATTTGAATCAATTGCAATAGCGTAGTACCTCAGAGCTTGAACAAATGAAGCTCTATTTTTTCGGGATAAGGAGCACTTGCCCTGATGAGACCAAATCAGGGATGTTCAACCACACACACACACACACACACACACACACACACACACACACACACATCATCCTGCCCAGATGCTATCAATAGCATCTCATTGTGGTCAGAAGCAAAGTAGAATTTTTATTTATTATTTTTTCTGTGTGAATGTAGATTTTAATTTTTATTAGAATTTAATGAGTTTTGAAACTGTACTGTGGTGTCAAACTCATAGTAATGGATCTCAGCAGTCCACCGCAAATTGACTTAGAAAACAACAAATTAACATTATCTGTGTTGTATTTTTATTTATTCTATTAAACATTTCCCAATTACATTTTAATGCCTTTCAGGAGTTTTGCAAGCTGGGTATAGAACTGAAGTATGATAACTGTGTGACATCTTAAAGAATTTAAAATTCAATTTCTATAACTGACATCCACTAAAGTCCTACTTTATCTTATGGTAAGATGACCCTGGGTCCTTTAAGACTGTATTCATGGAGCACAAGGCCCTGCGAGGTCCTACCAAGATGGCATAACTTTTGAGTATGGTCCAGCAATTGATTCTCTGCTATCAGAGGAAAAACCTAGCTAAGTTTGGTGAGTCTCATCACAAGCAATGATGATGATATTGATTATGAAGATGACCTTCAAAATCACTCAAAAGAGCTTAGTCTACTGCCAAACATGAAACTCAAAGTCAATGAAGAATAGCTATTATCTAGAACGTGCTATTCAGTTCGCTGACCAGTAGGAGACAGTATGGTACAGTGGTAAAAGCATTGACTTTGGAGCCATATTGGATCAAATTCTAGTGCTGATACTTTGCTACCTGTAGAATTTGGGGCCTGAGTTTGCTTCTTCATCTATAAAATTAAGGAGTTAGATGAGAGAACCTCTTAGGTCTTTTCTAGTCTAAGATTCTATGACCCAAAAGATCTCATCTTTTAGTACACATTCCTCACATAGGCACTACAAATGAAGAAGGCTCCATATTCAGAATTTAACAGAAATAGAGCAGGCCAGATTGCATTTGGGAAACTGTACAATATTCATAAAGATTCTTTTTTTT